>NC_091365.1:11756031-11943531 GCF_038502225.1 Cherax quadricarinatus | reverse complement strand
GGAGCGTCCCACACAGACCAGCCACCACCGAGGTTGTATCTTTCCGGTCCAGTTGGTGGCGCGGCTCCACTCCGGTGACGCAACACAAATAACCTGTCAGTGTCCCGGCCAGTCCACGTCACTCAGTCCCGGAGCCCACACCACCCGCCCTGCCCCGCCCCGGCCCGCCCCGCTACACTGCAGGCCTGCCCCGCCCCGTACCTCTGCAGGCCTACATTGCCTCGTCCTGTCTGTCCTCCTGCCTGTTCACATGGGTTCCGCGGCCCCGTCATGTCTCTTTGGCTGTCTACCCCACCCCGCACTGTTTCTCAGCTAGTCTGCCCCATCCTGCCCTGTCCCGAGCTCTGCTCATCTGCCCCATGTAGCTCCACCCCGCTCCTGACCAGCCCTGTTCTGCATCGCAATGCTGCTGAACCGCCCTGCTGCTACTATTACTGTTCTGACCATCTGTTGCTGCTGCTACTAGCCTGCCCTGGTACTACTACTAGCCTGCCCCGCTATTGCATTGCTACTGGCTTTTTCCGTCCCGCTGCTGCTGTGGCTGCTTGCCTGACCGCTGCTGCTGTTGGCCTGACAAGCTGTTGGTATTACTAGCCTGTTCTGTTGCTGCTAACCTGTGCTGTTGCTACTGGCCTTCCCTGTTGATGTTGGCCTGCCCCACTACTGTTTTCACTGTTGCAACTAAGTTGGCCAGAAAGGAGAAATGATTACTGTCTTCCTGGTTATGCTAGGAAATAGATTAGCTTTCACTGCCCTGGCTGGAGACGCAAATACCGTATCCTTCGATGAAGGGGCGAAATTTACCTGACGTGTGTTCAAGCCACGGATTGCGTGGCTTGAACACACTTTGAGTGTGAGAAAGAGTGAGTGAGAACGAGCGAGAGTGAATATTATGTTCACAATTGTCCTCGTGTTTCTTGTGCTAACTCTTCAGAGAATGACGTAATGAGAAGTAGGTTAGGTTAGGTATGATTTGTCAGGAAACAGGAAAAGTGTTTCCTGACAATAATCTTGAAAATAATCTTTCCCTCTCAAGATCCGATTCTCTCATTTCCTATGATCTGCTGCTCACATCCTCGTTCCTACGAGCACATCTCTGTTGCTGTGATTACCACGAGCACATCTCTGCTGCTCTGATTACCACGAGCACATCTCTGCTGCTGTGATTACCACGAGCACATCTCTGCTGCTGTGATTACCACGAGCACATCTCTGCTCCAGTGACTACAAATAGGTAAAATTATACCCCATCTTCACTGAGGTGACGACCAGCCTGTGGACGGTTGTAACTAACTAGAACGAATGATATCAGATATGCCAAAAAACGGATTGTTTATTTAAAATAAAACCGGCTTGAATTCCAGTGACGTAACTTCATTGTACGTAAGAGTACTAGTATTCATTTGTATATTGTACATTGATGTCTGCTGCCTACTTCAGGAATAGGGATTGGTTTTGATTAAGATTGTGGAAGCTTAACAAATATATGGCAGATATCAGAGATGGTGGCAGATGTCAGGATGGTGGCAGATGTCAGGATGGTGGCAGATGTCAGGATGGTGGCAGATGTCAGGATGGTGGCAGATATCAGAGATGGTGGCAGATGTCAGGATGGTGGCAGACGCCAGAGATGGTGGCAGACGCCAGAGATGGTGGCAGACGCCAGAGATGGTGGCAGACGCCAGAGATGGTGGCAGACGCCAGAGATGGTGGCAGACGCCAGAGATGGTGGCAGACGCCAGAGATGGTGGCAGACGCCAGAGATGGTGGCAGACGCCAGAGATGGTGGCAGACGCCGGAGATGGTGGCAGACGCCGGAGATGGTGGCAGACGCCGGAGATGGTGGCAGACGCCAGAGATGGTGGCAGACGCCAGAGATGGTGGCAGACGTCAAAGATATCAGACGTCAGAGATCAGACGTCAGATATATGTATGAACAGTTTAAGCACTTTATAGATAACGTTAAGTACTATTCTCAAATAATTGTACAAAATTTCCCTTGAGTACAAAAAAAAAAAATTAATGAAGATACAGGTACTATTATTGTGTATTTTGGAGCAGCCAGTTAGTGTGATATCATTTAATGACAAGTCAGCATTTGCAGTTGGTATTTTATTCTCATAGTGTTATATTCACTTAAATGATGAATGGACCTGCCTAATAAATTCGAGCCTAAGCCATTCATCAAAAAAAAAGGAGTGTATGTGTAGTGAGAGTTTAGTTAACACCCTATTCTTAGGGGTTAAGAGTTTATATTAATGCATAGATGAATTCATCACGAAGTTAACCTATGTAGGGACTTGTTGTTGTCAGCCACACAGCGGTGCAGCTATTTAGGGACTTATTGCTGTCATTCATACATAGGTTACAGGAACACATCACCAAACCTGGGCTACAGGAAAACACCGCCAGACAGGGGTTACAGGAACACATCACTAAACATAGGTTACAGGAAAACACCACCAGACAAGTTAAAAGACGAGCCGCTGACTGGTAAGTGCTTCTCTGTTCTCAAGTTAGCACGCAATCGCACGTAGATCTGAGTGTTGAAGAACAGTTAAGGTGACCTGTATACTGTTCCCAGGCATCTTAAGAGCCACATCTTAGTACTTGTCATCTCGTACCATGGTAGCGGTAACACTATACGTCCAGCACTTAGCACAGCATCAGCCAGCCTGTCTTGATTAAGAGACCTAGCAGTTGCTTACATTGGCTCAGATCATTACCTTGACATGTTGCAAACTTCCAGCTCAACGCACACGCTGCTTCATGGTAACAGCTTGCTGCAGGGACTTAAGGCTGCATGTGAAATCGTTTGTAACACAAATGTTGAAGTATGGCACATCCGACCAGTGGTAAAAACGACATATACATAAAAAAAAGAGAACTACGACAGTACGTTCTACCTGTATAACGTACTCGATAAAGCCTCTTAAAGACAAGTCGTACTCAGAGTTCTCCTTTTACTAAATGTGTCATATCACCATTTTAAACAAAATTGAGAACCATGTACAGTTTGCTAAGAACTATAAAAACAAAGAGAAAGAACTTGGGATGAAAACAGGAAGCTACAGATAAACAAAAAAAATATTTTTAATCAGTATAGGAAGGTAGCCAGTGCAGAAACTTATTAATAATTCAAGGAGGCTAGAACTGAATATACAAATGTAAGGAGAGAGAGAGAGAGAGAGAGAGAGAGAGAGAGAGAGAGAGAGAGAGAGATATTGAAAAGGAAATAATATAGTATTATTAACAGTTTGCTAAGGGTAATACAGCATATTATCAACAAATAACCCGCAAATTAGAGATGGTTCTCAGATGTCGATTTTGGATGCTGCTGGACCATTATCAAGCACCCGCTGCTCGGTGATGTTCCGTGAAAAACCGAAACATCCACTATTCAGTTTGAGGGACAACTATGGTTTGGTATAGGCTCGTTATTGTGATTTTTAGTGGTGCGGATTTGGCTATGAATACCTTGTCGTAGCACCTGATTCAGGTGACTCTGGACATTACCTGCATTGTTATCGTTGAATAACTAAATATATAAATTAAATTACTACTACTACTACTACTACTACTACTACTACTACTTCTTCTACTACTTCTTCTACTACTTCTTCTACTACTTCTTCTACTACTTCTTCTACTACTTCTTCTACTACTTCTTCTACTACTTCTTCTACTACTTCTACTACTACTACTACTACTACTACTACTACTACTACTACTACTACTACTACTACTACTACTACTACTACTACTACTACTACTACTACTACTACTACTACTACTACTACTACTACTACTACTACTACTACTACTACTACTACTACTACTTCTTCTTCTTCTTCTTCTTCTTCTTCTTCTTCTTCTTCTTCTTCTTCTTCTTCTTCTTCTTCTTCTTCTTCTTCTTCTTCTTCTTCTTCTTCTTCTTCTTCTTCTTCTTCTTCTTCTTCTTCTTCTTCTTCTTCTTCTTCTTCTTCTTCTTCTTCTTCTTCTTCTTCTTCTTCTTCTTCTTCTTCTTCTTCTTCTTCTTCTTCCATACCTTGTAAAAGCAGTGTAGTCTGGCTTTGATAAACGTTCTTATGTATGTCAACAATCTTTAAAGCACACTTCAATTCTTTCTACTCGATTCATCATTCTCTTGTCCTCCTTTACGTTAGTTTGACGCTCATTAGTTCTTTTTCCTTATTCTTTCCCTTGTGTATCTCTTCCCATATTATATACTACTATCCCACATCTCCTCTCCCACTCTAATATTCCCTAGCACTCTTTTATTTTTTCCCTCCCACACTTCTCATTCCCTACCACACTCAAGCCCTCACAAGTCTCCCAATTTCCCCTTACCCTCACTCATATTCTGCTGTTTCACTCATCCTCTGCTCCCTCATTATCTACTATTCCTTCTAGTTACCCCTGTATTCTTTCTATGAATTATTTTATTCATTGTTCTTCCCCTCCCTATTTCCTTCTCATTACTCCCACCCACTCAACCGCCCCTTCCCTTCCCATCTCCCTATTCTAATCTCCCATTTTAAGTCCCACCTTAACACCTCTCGTCCTCCAACCTTTTCCCCTCCAAACTACTGCTATTTCTCCCTCCCATCTACACCTTCCTCCCACCTTCTTCCTGCCATCTTCATCCCGCCCCCTATTTATCTGCTCCACTTATTTGCCTAATCCCACCATCAACCCACTTTAATCCCACGCAACACCTCCCACCTCCTTTCCAGCACCTCCCAGTTGACCTCCAACTCTCCAAGTATTCTTCATGTGTTCTCCATGGCTTCATGTCTTCTCCACGGCTTCATGTGTTCTCCATGGCTTCATGTGTTCTCCATGGCTTCATGTGTTCTCCATGGCTTCGTGTTCTCCATGGCTTCATGTGTTCTCCATGGCTTCATGTGTTCTCCATGGCTTCATGTCTTCTCCATGGCTTCATGTGTTCTCCATGGCTTCATGTCTTCTCCATGGCTTCATGTGTTCTCCATGGTTTAGCTATCCACTTATTGAGTAATATAGAGATGGTAAAATAGCCTATGTGATATGTTCAGGTATTTTATTATTAAAATATCCAAAATTTGTTTGTAACAGATAAGACAATTGTAGATATAACTCCAGATGTACTTCTGTTAATTCCAGATGTACTCCTGTTAACGTTTTTGGGGCCTAATTCTTAGGCCTTTTGTGTATCCATACGCTTTTGTGCTACACTCCATAGGATGCATATGGAGTGCGCAGTAAACTAGCCGCTTCAGCTGCTAAATCTAAATTTAATCTGATCTTTTTCTAGAGCGTAGTGCACTCTGAGGATACCTGGTCCACCTTCTGAAGAGTTAGTATTTCACCGTTGCTGAATAGTCAGTTTTGTGACTCTTTACCGATCCTTAAACCGTGATAATGTGTGTGTGTGTTTTGTACTGCATTTGGGGAGTTCCAGTTTTCCAGTCCCGCGGCAAATCTTTTTCATCGTTTTTTATTTCATTTATAGCGCTGCCGTATGTTATAATTGGTTATTTTGTTTATTGGCAAAGGATATATGTAGACACCGTCTAACTTGGGATTAAGTTACTCGAGGTAGTTACTTCCTCCACCACCAACTTTAATGTTTGTCGACCAAAAGATCACCCGTTGCCTTTTTCTTATATGTCTCTTCTACACCACCCCAGTCTTCTTCCCACCACCCCAGTCTTCTTCCCACCACCCCAGTCTTCTTCCCACCACCCCAGTCTTCTTCCCACCACCCCAGTCTTCTTCCCACCACCCCAGTCTTCTTCCCACCACCCCAGTCTTCTTCCCACCATCCCAGTCTTCTCCCCACCACCCCAGTCTTCTCCCCACCACCCCAGTCTTCTCCCCACCACCCCAGTCTTCTCACGTTCACAACCTTCTTCCTCACTTGCCTCTACCAGCCTATCATGTAATAGCTTCACTGGTATACTAACAAGGTCTGCGATAGACGATCACACCTTAGCTTAATACCTTCTTCAATTACTTAAACACAACTCTATGGAAGTCGCAGTCCTACACAATATGACTTGTTAGAAGTTGTTTTATTTACTTTGATTTATTTTACTCAGTTTCTTGATAATGTAAGAAATCACGAAATCGCCTGGAATTTTACTGTTTTTTTTTTTCACATTGGTGTTTCTGTTTATTGTGATATCACTTGTTTACTGTGATCTTATTGCATTATTTTACATGTATTTGGTTTGATGATTGGAAATGTAAGTTTTTCTGTATCCCGTGAGTTTCCTTCACTGCGTGATGTCGATCTTATAGTGAAGGCAGAAAATAATTGGTTATCTGGTAGCAAAAACTATCAAAACTGTGTAGGGAAAAAATGTTTATTGAAGTTATACTCATTTCCATCTCAAATATTTGTAAGATTTATCATTGTTAGGTAAGACACATATGCAACAGTTAGGTATCTTTATTATGAAACGTTTCGCCTACACAGTAGGCTTCTTCAGTCAAGTACAGAAAAGTTGATAGAAGCAGAAGATACTTGAAGACGATGTAATCAGTCTATCACCCTTAAAGTTTTGAGGTGGTCAGTCCCTGACCTCTCAGCATCTGAGTTCTTACCTCTCCTAGTGGCCTACGTCTCACCTCTTGGCGCTATAAAAAGCTCCATCCTGTCACTTCATCTCCATATTGTTTCATACTATGAAACAATGCTCTTCTCCAGACTGAGGGACTGACCACCTCAAAACTTTAAGGGTGATGGACTGATTACATCGTCTTCAAGTATCTTCTGCTTCTATCAACTTTTCTGTACTTGACTGAAGAAGCCTACTGTGTAGGCGAAACGTTTCATAATAAAGATACCTAACTGTTGCATATGTGTCTTACCTAACAACCTGTCGGTATTTTATACCATTTTAATGTTCAAGATTTATCATTATTGAGTTCCAAACAACTTGTTTAATCCGTCTTTTTCCTTCAAAACCGCGCTCGTCATTTTTGTTTATGTATTTTTATGGTGTGTCTCCGTGTATCATCGAGGTGTCGTAGTCCATCGTGTTGACACTACCTTGGTACCCGAGCTGTCGTAGTCCCTCGTGTAGACACTTTACCTTGGTACCTTCTCTCCACCTTCTTAATATCCTGGCGAAGCCTCTTGTCTTACTCGTAATTCCACGTTCCCAGATTTTCAGGAAAGTCCAAATGAGTATACAGGAAATGTATTTTAAGTCTCCTGTTACATCCTAAGGCACTGAACTTCTCAAACCTCCTGTTCACCAGACATAACTTTTTCTTGTGACATCTCTCAAAGCAACTCATGCGCCTCTTTCAGCCTCAAGAAAAGTTTTCAGAATTCTCATCATGAAGTTTTCCTATATCCAGCTCAACAAATATGCCTTATTTGAGCTTGCCATCCAACACTCCTGGAACTTCCTTGTATAAAAGCTTAATTAAGCAGTTTGTTAACGCTTTGCCACGAGATGGAGACGGTTTTACCGGTTTTAAGCCTTGCTGGAGCCGAGGGCACAGTCATTTCAGGCCGGGGTTTAAAAAACATGAACGGTTCTCACAGAGCACACCTGAGGTCGAATAAAGAATCACAGAATCATGCAGGCTGAAGGAGTTATATTTCTTTGTCTCGCTTTTCTTATGTTTTCACATATTAATAAGAAAAGAGCAGCAGTCCGTCAAAATGTTTACGTTTTGCACTCTGGCGCCATTGCTCCGTGAGTGCCGTTCATGTTTGCACTCGACTCCATCAATTCTTAAAACTGTCTCCTTCCGTTTCACCCTCCAATGATACATCAACATATTTCGAAAGAATTTGCTAAAGATATAAAGAAATCCTGCTACATTTCTACTCCCCGTCCCACCCACTACTCAACACGTACCTAACACCAGACATAGCCGGGTAAAAGTGACCTACTTCATCACCTCGGTACAACATGACCCCTAGATAGCACATGCGAAGCGTGTAAACACCGTCTAAACACACACTTGCTCTGGGTTTAATTAAAGCCTTCCCCTGACGGAAACAGTTATTAAAACGGGTTTATTAGTGCTAAATCAAACAGCTTGAAGGCCTTAAAGACAGGGGTGAAAGAGCCATAAATCCTGATAGTGACATTATCAGG
The DNA here is from genome assembly GCF_038502225.1 of Cherax quadricarinatus. Taxonomy (NCBI): domain Eukaryota; kingdom Metazoa; phylum Arthropoda; class Malacostraca; order Decapoda; family Parastacidae; genus Cherax; species Cherax quadricarinatus. The sequence continues at coordinate 11,935,426 of NC_091365.1, read as the reverse complement.
GAAATATTATGCAAAATATAGGCTATAAATCAGGCATATGGCATTATACTCTGTTCTCAGACTGCCACCATACACTGCAGGAAGCATTCTTTCGCTGTTAGGATAGGAAGTGGAATAGGGCCAGTGGACACAGCGTCAGGGTAGAAGGGTTGTGGAATGAAACAGAGGACACGGCGTCAAAGGAGACTGTGGAATGAACCAAAAGACACGGCGTCAAGGTAGAGAGAATGTGGAATAAACCAGAGGACGCAGTGTTAAGGTAGAGAGAATGTGGAATGAACCAGAGGACACAGCGTCAAGGTAGAGAGAATGTGGAATAAACCAGAGGACACAGCGTCAAGGTAGAGAGAATGTGGAATAAACCAGAGGACACAGCGTCAAGGCAGAGATACTGGAACGAATGAGAAATCACACAAGAAACGAGAACCATCTAGCAGTTCAATTCATCTCGTAATTGTCGTTGATGGTGTTCTTTTCGTTTTTCGTCTTGTTCTTATTTATGTTTTTAACGCAAAGAAACAAAGTTAAGACACTGACACGAAAGAGTTCAACTCGCACGCATGTACGCGCTTTGTTTGGTCTGACATGGGTGGGCTGGTAGGCTTGCAGAACGTAACAAGGAAACAGGTAAGCAACCTGGTACAAGCAGGGAAGCAGGTGGATTAATGGGGAAGCAGGTAGATTAACAGTTAAGTAGGTAGATTAACTGGGAAGCAGGTAGATTAGAAACGAAGTTGGTAGGCTTGAAGGATGTAACAGAGAAACACAGACAGACAGGCAGGCAAACAAGCAGACAGGCATCCTGGAGGTCTACGGAAGATTGACACATGTAGACCGGTAGTTTGGCAGGTTATTTCACCCGGATTGTCGACGTCGCGGCCCCCATGACCCAAACTCAAAACTTCCTTTATCCGCCACCACCCGGACATGAGGATAGGTAAGGGTGGGGGAGAAAGCTCTCTATGGGGCGGGGCAGCACATAGATGGTGGTGTGGGTTTCGCAGGGGGTGAGAGAGTAAGGGGAAGAGAGAAAAGGGGAGGGAGAAAAATGGAGGTGTGTATAGCAGAGAAAAGAGCCTAAGAAAGAAGAACAGGGGTCGGGGGAGGTGGGAAGATGGAGGTGTGTGTAGCAGAGAAAGATCGCAAAGAAAAGGAAAAGATGGGTGGTCGGAGGAGGAAAATAGAAGTATGTTTAGAAGAGAAAGATGGTACGGAAAAAAAAAGAGAGGTCGAAGGAGGTGGGAAGATGGTGTGTACAGTAGAGAAAGAGGACATGGAGAAGAGGGGTAGAAGGAAATGGAAAGATTTGAGGGGTGCAAGCAGACAAAGGGCGTAAGAAAGAAGAGGGGTCTACATGGAGGGAGGTTCAGGGGGTCAACCCCCCGCGCTGCCCAATCCTTAACCAGGCCTCCCGGTAGATCAGAGCCGGATCAACCAGGCTGTTACTGCTGGCCGCACGTAGGCCAACGTACGAACCACAGTCCGACTGATCAGGTACTGATTTTAGGTATCTGTCCATCTCCCTCTCGAAGGCAGCCATGGGTCTATTAGTAATTCCCCTTATACCTGGTGGGAGACTGCTGAGTAGTCTTGGGCCCCAGACACTTATTGTGTACTAATGGAGCCCCAACTTTTCATTGGGGGTACATTGTACGGTCTGTAATATGCCTTCAATATGAGACACACAGGACTAGTCCTGTGTACTTCGTCTGTGTTTTTTAACTAAGAGTTGTGCTCTCGTGTACCGGAGTCCCGCCTCTTAGATAAACTCTTATCTCACCCTCTCAATTCCGCTTAGTCTTTTACACGTCGTCATCACGTCACCTTTGGTTCTTCCTCTAGCCTCTCTTTACAGTTCATACCTTAGTTCTTGGACTAGTCACTTTGCAAACCTTTGCACTTTTTTCAGTTTTATATGCTTTTTCAGATGTGGGCTCCATACTGGCGCTGCGTACTCTATGATGGACCTGACATATTCCGTGTATAAGATCGTAAATGCCTCCTTGTTGATGTTCCTGAATGGTACCCATAAATTTACCAGTCTGGTATTTGGTGCAGTGGTTATTCGGTTGATTTGTATCTCGGGTGAGATGCTCGGAACGATGCTTACCCCGAGGTCCTCTTTTCTTTTTCCAGGGCTGTTTGCAGCTTTCGTCTCCCGGGGCTGTACACCGTTTCCGGTCATCTTTGCCCTTCTATTTTCATAATTTTGCATTTGCTTTGGTTGAATTCTAATAGCCACTTGTCAGACCAGTCATGCAACTTGTCCAGATGAGTTTGTAGGCTTTCCTGATCCACTCGTGCTTGTATGATCCTCTTCAATTTCAGATCTATGACTAAGGTTAGTAGTAGCAGTAGTACATAAGCGAGAAAGAGTGCTGGTACAAGTACTGACTCTTGTGAACCCCCACTCGTCACATTCGCCCATTCCAACACCACCTCCCTGACAGTAACTCGTTGTTTCCTTCCTGCTAAGTACTCCTTGATCCATTATAGTGCTTTCTGTTACTCCTGCTTGTTCCTCTAGATTTTGTCCCAGTCTCTTGTGGGGAAATTGTATCGAACGCCTTGTCGAAAAATATACAGTCCACCCATCCCTCTCTCCCCTGCGTAACTTTCCTTACCTTTTCAGACAACTCCAGCAGATATTACAAATCTGTACTGACTGCTGTTTACGAAAGTGATCCACTACTTGTCTCCTCATAGCTTCTTCATAACTTTAAATACTGTAAATGTCAGTGCCACCAGTCTCTTTCCTTTTTTAAATATCAGTATAAGTTAGAGGTGGCAGAAGAAAATATTCAAAGAGCTCCGGGGAGAATCTCGAGTTTTCCCTGGAGTAAGTTTATTCTTTTCTCTGAGGATAAGGATCCCCAGTCCAGTTCCAGTATTATATTATCTGTTTCCCAGACCTTGGCAGCTGCTTTGTGTGTGTGTGTGTGTGTGTGTGTGTGTGTGTGTGTGTGTGTGTGTGTGTGTGTGTTTTCATGTAAATTTATTTTACATTGTGTTTCGTCTGTGTTTTTCTTGTGTGTGTTTCACTGAAGGAAGTTAATCACCCACATCAGTAAGTTGCTTCCCTGAAGCGAAGCAACTTACTGATGTGTCAGATGCGTGTCCGTACTCAATAAATTCTGGAAGGTTACAGGAAAGCAATCTGACTAACCCGCACCACAGCCGCCGTTGCCGCTGACGACGAGTAGTAGTAGTAATAGTAGTAGTATACTACTTGGTGCAGAATATAACCTACAGTTGTATATGATCTGTTAGATCAGTTTTGGAGGTTCTCTTAATAGTATGAGAGGACTGGAGTTTCGTCTCTGCTCTCTTTATGGAGGATAGTCTCTATCAGTCTGTATGCAGCTCCTGTTCCCTCTCTCATAATGAAGGAACAAGGCATTCTTGTATTGCCACCATTGCATTCTGTATAGAGTGAAATTTTAGGGTTGGGGCAGCATGAGTTCAGAAAGACTAGGCAGGACTACCATCATCACTGACTTGACTGACTCGTCAGGATCACCACCACTGACTTGACTGACTCGTCAGGATCACCACCACTGACTTGACTGACTCGTCAGAATCACCACCACTGACTTGACTGACTCGTCAGGATCACCACCACTGACTTGACTGACTCGTCATGATCACCACCACTGACTTGACTGACTCGTCAGGATCACCACCACTGACTTGACTGACTCGTCAGGATCACCACCACTGACTTGACTGACTCGTCAGGATCACCACCACTGACTTGACTGACTCGTCAGGATCACCACCACTGACTTGACTGACTCGTCAGGATCACCACCACTGACTTGACTGACTCGTCAGGATCACCACCACTGACTTGACTGACTCGTCAGGATCACCACCACTGACTTGACTGACTCGTCAGGATCACCACCACTGACTTGACTGACTCGTCAGGATCACCACCACTGACTTGACTGACTCGTCAGGATCACCACCACTGACTTGACTGACTCGTCAGGATCACCACCACTGACTTGACTGACTCGTCAGGATCACCACCACTGACTTGACTGACTCGTCAGGATCACCACCACTGACTTGACTGACTCGTCAGGATCACCACCACTGACTTGACTGACTCGTCAGGATCACCACCACTGACTTGACTGACTCGTCAGGATCACCACCACTCACTTGACTGACTCGTCAGGATCACCACCACTCACTTGACTGACTCGTCAGGATCACCACCACTCACTTGACTGACTCGTCAGGATCACCACCACTCACTTGACTGACTCGTCAGGATCACCACCACTCACTTGACTGACTCGTCAGGATCACCACCACTCACTTGACTGACTCGTCAGGATCACCACCACTCACTTGACTGACTCGTCAGGATCACCACCACTCACTTGACTGACTCGTCAGGATCACCACCACTCACTTGACTGACTCGTCAGGATCACCACCACTCACTTGACTGACTAGCCCTCCAAAGCATTGTCACAAACACCCAAGCTCACATACCCACTTCTCGCCTCGCCCTTGTCCATACCTACACCCAGTGTACCCCACCTACACCCAGTGTACCCCACCTACACCCAGTATACCCCGTCTACACCCAGTGTACCCCATCTACACCCCACACAAACCCTCCACTCTTTTACCCCCTCACCTACACCCTCCCCCATCATCCCCCTTCCGCTGCATAAAGGCCAAAACTCACTAATAACATAACTTCCGCCCGGCTTCAGTTATTATCTGTATTATTTTTTTATTTAAATATTTATCGTGTGAAAGCTCATGCAGTAATTATTGAGATGAACCACAATTTCGGTTCCACTTAGAAAGTTGGACCAAATTACCGTACCGACACCTGGAGAACCTTTGCTGGAAAGGACGCGTTGCAGAACCAGCTTCTCATTGGCACAATATTTCGCTCTGGGAAGAGCTTTATCAGGTAAATCATTAACGTGATACAGCTCTTGTTATAGAGCATTACCGAATTACTGTATAGCAAGCTTTCTGAGTGCCTGGCAAGCTTTCTGAGTGCCTGGCAAGCTTTCTGAGTGCCTGGCAAGCTTTCTGAGTGCCTGGCAAGCTTTCTGAGTGGCAAGGTTTCTGATGTCTGGCAACGTTTGAGAGTCTAGCAATTTTTTGAGTGTCTAGTAAATTTTTATGTACCCAACTTTTATATGACTAGAAAATCTTTTGCTTGTCTAGCAAACGTACTTTGTGTCTTACAAGCTCTCTATGTGTCTAGCAAATTCTTACATGTCTAAGCAACGCACTATATGTCTAGCAAGCATTCTGTGACGAACAAACTGTGTATATAGCAAACCTGTGTGTCTAGCTAACCTTGAGTGTGGATCTGACCTACTGTGTGTCTATCTAACTTGTGTGTCTAGCAAACCTATGTGTCGAGCAAAGGCTGTGTAATCCTTTCGTGTCTTTTTCTAACCTTTTGTGTGTCCGTCTAACCTTCTGTGTGTCTATCTAGCCTTCTATGCGTGTCTAAAAGTACACTAGACACAGTAGCTCTTCTAGTATACTCGTTCTACCACAAGTATTTTTTTCGTCCAGGCGTTCACAACTTTGTACAAAATCCGGTCGTTCTTATTGCTCTCCTTTCCACTGAGGTGTCTTGATGCTGTCTTCAAGCGCTTGATACGAGGAATTAGTTTTCCCTTTCCAAGAATTAAAATAATCACATTCCATTCCGAAGGTGTTTGTTGACTCCTATGAGTTTAGTCCTCACCAGCGAATTTCTTTATCATATTCCTCCTGAAAGTCCTGACTACTTTAAAAAAACCGACGAAACACACTGGAAATTATCGGTCAAGTATGCTTGCATCTCCTGTGTGTAGTAATCTATTTTGCAATTATCTATTTGTAGCTGCAGGTGGAGAGCTGTACTCCAGGAGTTTAGGCTTCAGCATGTATTTGCTTTATAAATTCTCATTATCTAAAACACTGTCTCCTCTTTAACTCCCGCCATTGTTCCAGTAATCGGGAACCACTTTTCTCATTTTACAATTGTGATCTGCTGAAGGTTCTAAAAGTCTTTATATATACTCATTTCCTTTTATGGTTTAATATTTGATTAAGATTATTTCTCTATCTTTTTCTCCCGTCAACGTGGCCAGCTGTTCTTCAGATGTGTCCCTTTTTCTCCTTCAATATATTACACTATTAGTATTTTCTTTGACTTTCGAGTCTCTGCGTTGCTAATTCTTTCATCAGTTCCAAGTTCATTCTTTCTCTTCATTCATAATACCGACTAGATGATGAACAATGTTTTATTCATCTGTTTTCAGATACTAACACAGCAAACCCAGAAATCTCGGTACAGACTTGGGTGCAGTCAGGAAGGAACAGATTTTCCCGGGGTCCATACCTACCAGGGCGACCCAGAAAAAAAAACATTTAATATATTTTAAATCATCCGAGACTATGCGTTGTTCCATATATCAAATATAAAAAATGTTATTCTGCCTGGGTTAAGTGTGTCACACTGCTGGGAACTCGTCTTTGGATGGTAATCTTATATAAAACCTGTCGAATGCGTCCTAATGGCTTCAGTTTGGTTGGATGTTCTCAAGGCCATTAATTACACAAACAAAAGCCCTCATAGTTGATGGTAAACAATGTAAATAGTGGTTAGAAAAAAAATTAGAAATCTTGATAGAGGATCTTTTTGATTTAAGGAATAACTAAGACGCTGTTTTATCATAATATAAACCTGTTAACAAAAAAAAATTGTATAACAATCCCAATGTCAAAAATAAAAGCGAAAGATTTGGAAGATGTTTTGCAAATGAAACAGATAGCAAGAAAACACGTGCTCCGAAAATCATTTCCACACTGTTTTCAATATTCTTCCAAATTGCCATTTTGGGATCATGACAAGGATACGAGGTCGTACAAAAGCTGAAGTTAAAATTTCAGTGTTTTGTCTAAATAACCTGTAATGAATGTAAATGTAAAGGAAAAAAAGCTGTATATTTGTGCATTAAATGCGACGTAGTTGTGCCCGAGGATCCACTAGAAGAATTACAACATTGTGAAATTATTCAGCCAACCTGGTAAATCATTTTCCAGGGTTTCTGTTACTTGACATTTTATTCAGTTTCAATTTTATCGTTTTATTTCCACATGTTTGAATTATAATGAGAATATTTGTTCACTCTCAGTTACTGCTGAAGAGAGACAACGCTTTCAGTGCTCCGGGAAGAGTAAAACACGTGCTGAGATCAACACGTGCTGAGATCACGTGTTGAGATCACCACGTGTTGAGATCACGTGCTGAGATCAACACGTGCTGGGATCACGTGCTGAGATCACGTGCTGAGATCAACACGTGCTGAGAACACGTGCTGAGATCACGTGCTGAGATCACGTGCTGAGATCAACACTAAACAGTCCAGGTGTCCAACCAGTGGAACTTCCCCTCGCAGGAAAACATAATATTAATGACATTATTGATAGGTTTGTGGGTCGTAAATCTTAAACACTGTCTTCTGAACAGTAGTTAAACTCAAGTTTTATTTGTATAAACGAGTTTATTAGTCGCTTATTGCCATGTTACTTTTTTTTTATTAAGTTTCCATCTGTGTTCATTTTTTTGGTTCATATCAACATTATTTATACAGTGTCAGGATTATTTGGCAAATGTTTTTATATTTTTTGTCTGAAAATTTTTTTTTTTTTTAGTTTCGTAAGGAGTAATATAAAATCGATTTTTATTTTCGATTAAATAAAAATTGCTAGGATAGCGTTGGTGCATTTTTATTAATATATCATCACTCTGCGCTTTATAAATGTGATAAAAATGGTTTTCGGTGAAGGGGGAGAAGAGAGGGAGGAGGTGACAGTGTGTCTAGACGAGTTGGGGTTCACTGAACATCATGAGGAGGAAAAAGTGTTGGGCCCACCAGCAGTAGAGGAGGGAAACGTGTTGGGCCCACTAGTAGTAGAGGAGGGAAAAGTGTTGGGCCCACCAGCATTAGAGGAGGGAAACATGATGGTCCCACTAGTAGTAGAGGAGGGAAACGTGTTGAGCCCACCAACAGTAGAGGAGGGAAACATGATGGGCCCACCAGCAGTAGAGGAGGGAAACGTGTTGGGCCCACCAGCAGTAGAGGAGGGAAACATGATGGTCCCACTAGTAGTAGAGGAGGGAAACGTGTTGGGCCCACCAGCAGTAGAGGAGGGAAACATGATGGTCCCACTAGTAGTAGAGGAGGGAAACGTGTTGGGCCCACCAGCAGTAGAGGAGGGAAACATGATGGTCCCACCAGCAGTAGAGGAGGGAAACATGTTGAAGCACCACCATTATAAGACAAGAAACGTGTTGGGTCACCAGCAGTGTAATTATTTGTATGGTCGTCTTCAAACTACGTTTTGGCTGTACATTTTCCGCCCAGAAAACCTCGCCTGTGCTTCAGATTGTGTAAGTTTAAAGTTGCCAGTTTCGTCAATAAATTGGTTTTTCTGAAATAGCTGGAAAGTGTCTTTTTTTTTTTTTGACTAGAAAATGTCAAAGTTTTACTTTATAGGGTTAGCCTAATCTATTTTATTTTTTTATTAATACATCGGCCGTCGCCCACCAAGGCAGGGTGGCCAGAAAAAGGGAAAACTTTGGTCATCATTCACTCCATCACTGTCTTGCCAGAGGGATGCTTTACACTAGTTATAAAACTGCAACATTAACACCCCATCCTTCTATATCTATATAATATACTTTGCATAACAGCCACTGTGAAAAAAATAGTGAATTTACAAGGGCTTTCGTGATTTCTTGCATTATCAAGGACCTGTTCCTTGATAATATGAAAAAAAAACACATAAGTGCCTGGAAGTTCACTATTTTTTTCACAGTGGATGTTCTGCATATTGTGATATCACCTGTTTACTGTGATGTTATATGTGTTCCAAAAAGACTGACCCAGTTTCAATGATAGTTGAGTTTCAAATCGGCTCCATCTCTTTGAAACGCCCTGAATAATTGGTATTTGCCCAAACCATGTGTACCCTCAAGACCACTACAAAAAACTTTCTGTAAGTTATGAACTCAAAGTTTAATTAAATTTAAGCTTTAAACGCTGGTCAGTCTTAGGGAAAATTTCGAGCGACTCTGGACTCTGTAGGCGCTAGTTTATCTTTCTATTGAAGAAATTTTAACAATTGACATGTTGGTTTTCTTGCGGATGTTTGTCAATTCCTGATCCTTTTTTTCCCCTATTTTCCTATTTGCTTCCAAACTTCAGCTCCATTAACTTGATAATAGCAGCAATAATAGAAATCATTTAAATCAGTAACCCACAAAGTGGAATAAAATACGTACAGTTAAGGACATTTTGTTATAGGAAGCGTTTCGCCACAAGTGGCTTTTTTAGTCTCTAACCCAAAGTGTTAAGGACGCAAGTTAACCAAAGAAAGCCAGTCATTGAGGTTTATTTCAATTCGGGAGGTTTGATTCTCTCTCCCCCAGATAGGACCCACCACAAGCGGCTCACACCCTGGTGTCTACATGGTGTACTAACAGTGGAAACGTGTGTAAGGAAATTTGTCCAGTGTTTCCACTCTTTCAACGATTCATCTCCAGTTATTCGGTTGTGACCTGATGTAGTAGTGGTGGTGGTGATAATAGTGGTGATAGTAGTAGTAGTAGTACCCTCCACACAGCTTCCTAGCCTACATATTATAATATAAACGTGATAATCTAGATCATTACAGGGTTAAACTGCACTAATACCTTATAAAATAACACTGACTTTCTTAATTCCATTACTTTAATTCTCCTTTTTATTTCTTCCCATTTCGTGTCGTCCATTTTGTTTTGAATAGGTTCCTTTATTGCCTTTTTACACTCTTCCTTCATCCTACTTCTGTCTCCTTCTCTCTCCTTCTCATCTTCCTCTGCTCTTCCACCACCTCCTCGGGCTCATGTGTCAAGCCCTCCGGTGAGGGGTGCCCCGCTGAGCTCCCTAAGTGAGACCAGGTACACCCTAAGTAACCCACGATCACTACAGCCGTGTTTCTGACCCCACGGTAATGTACTCACCTAGTTGTGGTTGCAGGGGATGAGTCACAGCTCCTGTGTGTGTGTGTGCGCGCACACACACCTAGTTGTACTCGCCCAGTTGTGGTTGCAGGGGTCGATTCACATCTCCTGGCCCCGCCTCTTCACTGGTCGCTACTAGGTCACTCTTCCTGCTCCATGAGCTTTATCATACCTTTCTTAAAGCTATGTATGGATCCTGCCTCCACTACATCACTTCCCAGACTATTCCACTTCCTGACAACTCTATGAATACTTCCTAACATCCCTGTGATTCATCTGAGCCTTCAACTTCCAGTTGTGACCCTTGTTGCTGTGTCTCATCTCTGGAACATTCTGTCTCTGTCCGCCTTGTCAATTCCTCTCAGTATTTTATATGTCGTTATCATATCCCTCTATCTCTCCTGTCCTCCAGTGTCGTCAGGTCGATTTCCCTTAACCTCTCCTCGTAGGACATGCCCATTGCTCCGGGACTAGTTTTGTTGCAAACCTTTGCATTTTCTCTAATTTCCGTAAGTGCTTGGCTAGATGTGGGTTCCAAACTGGTGCTGCATACTCCAATATAGGCCTGACATACGTGGTGTACAGGGTCCTGAACGATGTTAGGTTTGCTGGGCGCCCATATGCTGCAGCAGTTATTTGGTTAATGTGCACCTCAGGAGATGTGCCTGGTGTTATACTTACCCCAAGATCATTTTTCTTGAGTGAAGTTTGTAGTCTCTGACCCCCTAGACTGTACTCCGTCTGCGGTCTTCTTTACCCTTCCCGGGGTTGAACTCCAGGAGCCAGTTTATGGACCAGGCCTGCAGCCTGTTCAGATCCCTTTGTAGTTCAGGCCGTCCTCGTCCGATTGAATTCCTCTCATCAATTCACATCATTTGCAAACGGACACTTCTGAGTCCGTTCCTTCCGTCATGTCATTCACATATACCAGAAACAGCATTGATCCTAGGAACCCAGCTCGTCACAGGCACCCACTCTGACACTTTATCACGCACCATGACTCTGTTGTCCTTCCGACGGGTATTCTCTGATCCATTGCAGCACCTTCCCTGTTATACCTTCCTGGTCCTCCAGCTCATGCGCTAATTCCTTGTGTGGAACTGTGTCAAAAACTTTCTTACAGTCCAAGAAAATGCAATCTACCCACCCCTCTCTCTTGTCTTACTGCTGTCATAAAACTCCAGTAGGTTTGTGACACAGGATTTCCCATCCCTAAAACCGTGCTAGTTGTCGTTGATAAGCTTATTCCTTTCCAGGTGTTCCACCACTCTTCTCCTGATAATCTTCTCCATGACTTTGCATACTATATATGTCAGTGAAACTGGTCTGTAGTTTAATGCTTTGTGTCTGTCTCCTTTTTTAAAAAACTGGGACTACATTTGCTGTCTTCCATACCTTAGGTAGTCGCCCTGTTTCACTAGATGTGTTGATTGTTAGTGGCATGCATAGTGTGTCTGCTCCCTTTCTCAGGAACCATGGAGACATGTTATCCGGCCCCGTCGCCTTTGAGGTATCTAGCTCACTTAGCAGCCTCTTCACTTCTTCCTCGGTTGTATGTATTGTGTCCAACACTTGATGGTGTACTCCACCTCTCCGTCTTTCTGAAGTCCCTTCTGTCTCCTCTGTAAACACTTCTTTGAATCTAATGTTGAACTCCTCGCATATTTCTCGGTTTTGTTTCTTGTGATCTCCCCTCCTTCCTCAGCCTGATTACCTGGTCCTTGACTGTTGTTTTCCTCCTGATGTGGTTGTACAACAGCTTCGGGTCAGATTTGGCTTTCGCTATGCCAATTTTGTATTGTCGTAGGGCCTCCCTTCTTTCCTATGCATATTCGTTTCTGGCGCTGACTGCTCTTGTTAGTCTCCTGGGTTCTTTGCCTTCTATACTTCTTTCATTCTCTAGCACACTCTGGTTTTGGCCTTTCTGCACCTTTGAGTGAACCATGGGCTCATCCTGGCCTTCTCATTATTTCCGTTACCCTTGGGTACAAACCTCTCCTCAGCTTCCTTGCATATTGTCACATAATCCATCATCTCATTTACTGACTTCCCTACCAGTGCTCTGTCCCACTAACCTTCATGCAGGAAATTCTTCATGCCTGTGTAGTCCTCTCTCTTGTGGTTTGGCTTCATTCATCCTGCCCTTCCTGCTTCCCTCTCCACTTGTAACTCTACTATATATTCGAAGTTCAGAATCACGTGGTCAGTGGCCCCGAGGGCTTTCAACATGTGATATCCTCAATATCTGCACTACTCAAGGAGAATACTATGTCCACTCTTTCTGGTTTGTCCTCTCCTCTCTCTGGTAGTGTCCCTTACATGTTGATACATGAGGCTTTCCAGTACCATCTCCATCATCTTAATCCTCTACGTTTCTAGGTCCCCATGTAGCTCCAGGTTCTCCCAGTCAATTTGTGACTGAAGTCACCCATAATCAGCAGCTGTGCCCTGCTCTCATGACCCCTTCCAGCCACTTCATCCAATGTGTCAACCATCTCTCTGTTGCTCTCATCATATTCTTGCCTTGGTCTCCTGCTATTCTGTGATGTGTTATGCATCACTGCAGTTACCACCTTGGGACCTCCAGACTGAAGTGTTCCTATTATGTAGTCTCATGCTTTTACTGTCTTCTCTCTCTCCCATTGGTTTTTGATGAGCAGTGCTACTTTGTCCGTGTCTCTCTTCCTGTCCCCTGTTGTTTCTGTCTTCTCCCTCAGCTGCTGTCATTCTGTTGTTCTGTTGCAGTCTAGGAACACCCTCTTGTTGATGATTCCTTCAGCCCTGATTTCTCATGCAGGAACCTGTTCAGCACCATTTCTGTCTTGAAAATCAGCCTGACCAGCCGATTTTTTCCCTTTAAGTACCCTCCTATTCTCTGAAAATTTACCATCTCAGTCATGTCCCCCTTGTCTATTTCCTTGATGTTTTCGTCTATTTCTTCGATGATGTTTTCAATCTCCTGTTCTTCTTTCTGCCATCTTTCATTATGTGTCCTCCCTTCGCTCTCCTGAAGCCCATGAATAAACATTGACTTCTCCCTCTCCTCCCATTGCCTTTCCCTCTGTGTTTCTGGGTCCCGTTTGTATTTAACCATTGTCTCCCTCATTTCTTCCTGTAACTCTTGGTGGCATGGTCGTGCCTCTGCATGGGACCTGTCACCTCTCCCCTCACTGCTATTGTTATGGGGGCCCGTGAGGAAATATTGGAGTAAGAAATACACACGTTGGATGCCTGGAGGTGTATAATTATGAGAGTCTTGTAGAAGCCCAGAAGCCTGCCATCGAGTCTAAGCCTACCGAGTGAAACTGAGGAAGATTGAGAGGGAACACTGTGGCCTACAGCCCACACGTGATGGGTTACATGACGTCATAGCTAGCCAGGGAACCTATCTATAAAGTAACTGGGTTTATCTAAGTATACTACACAAGTACACAATACTACTGAAAGCTCAGCGATGCTAATGTATGGCATCCCAACATACAGCTAACTTATACACTATAGACTGTATGCATTATGGCTCTGGGCTGATTCTATACACTGTCAATGTACACAACAGTTGAACATAAGAACTATACTTAAGAATGATAACAGACTGTAATACATTACAAATTATAATAAATCACAATAATGAAATAAGGTAGATTGCACAACATATAAAGAACACAGATGATAAAAAGAAAATATAGTTCACATGGAGTGAATGAGAGGGAAATTAAACAAATTACTGTAGACAATAGACAAATAACAAGTGTGTACAAGAGAAAATATTACTTCAGGTTGGAGAGAATGGGAAACGATAAACATATATATAAAACGCAAAAATGAATGATAACACAACACCGGAAAATATTGCAGATCAACAAGTCACATGGAACATGCAAGTCCAGAACAAAAATCTACACTAGGACACAAGAGTCTCTGAATAACACACACACACACACACACACACACACACACACACACACACACACACACACACACACACACACACACACACACACACACACACACACAAAATTCACTATAGGTTTAGGAAATATCTCAACAAATGCAAATGTCTATAACATAAAAAAAGAAGTCTCTATAATGGACTTGATTGAAGGTCTGGAAGCGGCATCAGGTGGAGGAGGAAGAGGATGTTATGGGGTGGTGGTGTCAACTCTACAGTCTTCACAACTCGCAGAATCTTGATGGAAAAAAAAATAGCACATATCCGAAGACCTACACACCTAGGCTTTGTAAAGGTGGCGCTCAGTTGAAATATAACTCTTGATCCGGTATGTAGGCAGTAAAATAAGAATGATAGAACTCAATAAATGGGTAAGTGAATGGCACACATGGTCGGTGGTGTCAGGCTATGTGTGGGTGGTGGAGTAGGTTGGGCGAGTGTTCCGTGTGCACGTCTGGCTGGCACTCCACACAACTCACATGATACTAAGCCTGAGTGGCTTGATAAGCCACAATTGTACCACAGGGATGGTGAATATTACTCTGACCAGCGTTGTACTGGTAGCACAGAGTGGTACAGCAGAGAGAATCTTGCTTGGCTTACTTATCTCTCAGCTGGGTTATTAACCTGGCTTAACCCCGCAACACTGGCTAGGCTGGGATGGCTTGAATTCATGCAGCTATGCACATATCATTAATGAAGCTGGCCGAGTGACTGGTTTACGGAGGCTGGGTGACCGGCTTAGGCTCTCCCGTACAGACTGGCTTAACTGGCTTGTCTCAATTTGCAAAATCTGGTTCAACTCCTCGTAGGTTACCAAAGAAGCAAATAAGGCACGAAGTAACTAACCAGGAAGCTCTGTAGACAAGGCTGGAGAATACTGGCTTGTGGGATGCGTTGTCTGTAGGCGCCTTCAAGCAGTCCACACACAATGACCCAACTGACTTGGAAGAAATAATCTCCATATATCTGCATAAATGTCAAAATCACACCCACACTGCTGGCACCATTTGTCGTGGGGGTTTGTGAGGAGATATTGGAGTAAGAAATACACACGTTGGATGTCTGGATGCATATAGCTATTAGTCTTGTAGGAGAAGCCCAGAAGCCTGCCGTCGAGTCTAAACCTACCGAGTAGAACTTAGGAAGACTGAGAGGGAACGCTGTGGCTTACAGCCCACACATGATGGGTTTTGTGACGTTATAGCTAGCCAGGGAGCCTATCTATAAAGTAACTGGGTTTATCTAAATATACTACCTAAGTACACAGTAACACTACTGACACTATCCTGCTCCTAACTGCTCTCCCCCTACAGTTCTTGGCCTTGCTTGGTGATTTGATAGGGTCTTAAGCATAAGTCTTATCTCCCTTCCTTTCCACTGGGCTCCTCATTTAATAGAGGTGTACCTGCTTCAGATGCCATGTCTCCTCTGGGTAATAGCCATGTAACTCGCTTCAACATATTTACCTCATATTCTAGGTCCCATATTCTGGCTTCTGAAGCTTCAGCTTGTGACTCCCATTTCTTCTTCTCTACCTCCATCCTCTTCTCCATTTTCACAGGAAGCTCACATAGTTTGCTCTACCACTCTTTTTCCATCCTTTTACATTGCTCTTCTATGCATTCTTCCTTACCAGGACCATCTTCCTCTGATCCCCTGAGCCTTTGACTTCCCATCTGAGCCACCATAGTGTGTGTATGTGGGTGTGTGCACGCGCGTGTATAGTCAATTGTACTCACCTAATTGTGGTTGCAGGGGTCGAGACTCGGCTCCTGGTCCTGCCTCTTCACTGAATGCTACTAGGTCCTTTCTCTCTGCTCCATGAGCTTTATAATACCTCATCTTAGTCATTTATGGTTCCTGCCTCCACTACCTCACTTGCTAGACTATTCCACTTTCTGGAAGTTGAAGACTCGTCTGAGTCTTCAACTTCCAAGTATGACCAATTGTTTCTGTTTCCTCTCTGGAACATCCTGTCTCTGTCCACCTTGTCTATTCCATGCAGTATTTTGTATGTTGTTATCATGTCTCCTCTAACCCTCCTGTCCTCCAGTGTCGTCAGGCCGATTTCCCTTAACTTTTCTTCATAGGACATTCCCTTTAGCCCTGGAACTAACCTTGTCGCAAACCTTTGCAGTTTACACAAATAACCATTGACTTTGTCAATGGTCCAAGTGTGACTTTGTCAATGGTCCAAGTCGGACCGAAACGTCGTCGTAAGCTTCTCTCTTTTATGTGCGGGTTATTTGTGTATCGTTCCAGTCACGGTATTGTGCCTTTTTGTTATTTGTTTACTTTGCAGTTTCTCTAATTTCTTGACGTGCTTGATCAAGTGTGGGTTCCAGACTGGTGTTGCATACTCCAGTATGGGCCTGACGTACACAGTGTACAGTGTCTTGAACGATTCCTTATTAAGGTATCGGAACGCTATTCTCAGGTTTACCAGGCGCCCGTATGCTGCAGCAGTTATCTGGTTGATATGTGCTTCCGGAGACGTGTGTGTGTGTGTGTGTGTGTGTTCAGGATGTTGTAATTTGCAGTCTTTGGTTGACGTGGATGTTGTAAGCATTTGCTTTCACCGTATCAATGATTATATTCCTTCACCCCCACAGCATCCATGTCCTAATCTCCCCCCCCCTCCTACATTGATACCTAATCTTCCCTCCCCTTCTACAATTGTCCCTAATCTTCCCTCCCACACCCTGTCCCTTAATCCCCATTCCCTCCCACACCATCTCCCCTAATCTCCCTCGCACCCCTCCCAAATCATCTTCCCATCACCCCTCCCTAATTTCCCTTTAGCACTCCCTTCAGTTTCTTTCCCAACACACCCTACAGCCTCTTCCCTAATCTCTCTCACAACAACTGCTCCTTAATCTTCCTTCTCCACCTCATCACAAATCTCACTCCCAACAAACCTCTCTAATCTCCCTCCCAATCTCCCTAATCTTCCCAACACTCCCCAATCTCTCTTCCCCACACCTTATCCCAAAGTTTTCTCCCAATACCCTTCACTAATCTCCCTCCCAACACACCCTCTTCCCCTACATCTACCATCCCACCAGCCACCTTATCACAGAAGCAAAAATCTGAATATTTATCGAAAGCTGGACCGTGGGCTTAATAAATAAAATGGCTGCTTTATTTACTGTCTGTAACGGATTATTTGCTAAACTGCGTCCATGTACAGAGAATAAGAATTTAGACGTCAGGGGAAGAAATGCAGAAGATACAGTGGATAATGACCAACGAAATTGTAATAATAATGAAAATAATGCTGTCCCTGTGTGTAAGCCACTGGGGCCAGCTGGCTACAATAAGATTCCTCCTTAGGTACATTTACATACCATAGGGGAGGTTAGCATGGGCCCACTGTGACCACAAATGCACGTTTACACACTGGCCTGGAGTTTTACGACTAACCCGCCATGGGTTCTAACCCCCACCCGTACCATGGTTTGATTATAACAGTCAGTTTGCATGGAGAATAAAGATAAGGATGGAGCAGGGTGAAAAAGGCACTAATGATGCCAGGGGAGAACACAGTGACGAAGTGTTGTGTGTGTCACGAAGATACAAGCAGTGAAGTGCACCGGAGTACAATGAGAGTACTTTGAGTTCGTTGGAGAACAGGGGAGTACCTCGAGAGTGACTTGGGAGTACATTGGAACACGTGAGTGTGTCTTGGGAGTATTTTCAGAGTATAATGGGAGAGGCAGCTGCCAGAAGACCTGACAGGTCACGTTGATGGACTGTCTACTGTTATCAGGGATGGGGAGGGGGGGTTCTGATGTGGAGGTTTAAGTGTGAGGAATTCAGATAAGGACCTCCAGGTGTGGACCTCCACGTGTGGACCTCCACGTGTGGACCTCCACGTGTGGACCTCCACGTGTGGACCTCCACGTATGGACCTCCACGTGTGGACCTCCACGTATGGACCTCCACGTGTTAAAACTCCTCAAAAATCACGACCAATAATGTTCACAAACAACATTACCCTCTGCAAGCTGGATTTTGCCCAATTAGTATAAATTATCATGCAGTCGTGTCGTTACCTAATTGGGTAGTTAGTTTCTAACCGTACTTCAGTCCTGGTAACCAGGAGTGACCGTAACTGTACTAGAAACTGTTTAAATAAATTTAACTCTTAATATTCATTATTACTTATTATCATTATGATTATTATTATGATTATTATAATTATTATTGTTGCTTTTGTAAGCCCGTCTTATTAACTGGCCGCCCCCCCCCCCCTTTATCGCTACTCCTTCCCTTTCCCTGGATTTAGGGGGCATCCGACCCTCTTCCCCTACTTCGTAATATGGCATTCAGTGCTGTGATAGTGGCTGTCTACTTTCCGTGGTGGTAGCTGCCTGTCTGCCATGGTAGCGACTGTCGTTGTAGTGGCTGTCTGCTAAGGTAGTGGTTGTCTACATTGATAAGTGCTGTCTGGCGTGGTAGTGGTTGTCAGCCGTTGTAGTGACTGGAATGGTAGTGTCCATCAGGCGTGGCAATGATTGTCTGCCGTGGTAATGGCTGCCTGGCGTGGCAGTGACTGCAGTTGTAGTGACTGCCGTGGTTCTATCTGGCGTGGTAGTGGCTGTCTGCCATGGTTACCTGGTTACCTGGAGGTTATTCCGGGGATCAACGCCCCCGCGGCCCGGTCCATGACCAGGCCTCCCGATGGATCAGGGGCTGATCAACTAGGCTGTTGCTGCTGGCCGCACGCAGTCCAACGTACGAGCCACAGCCCGGCTGATCCGGCACTGACTTTAGGTATCTGTCCAGCTCTCTTGAAGGCAGCCAGGGGCTTATTGGCAATTCCCTAATGCTTGATGGGAGGCTGTTGAACAGTTTTGGGCCCCGGACACTTATGGTGTTTTCCCTTAGTGTACCAATGGCGCCCCTACTTTTTATTGGGGGCATTTTGCATCGCCTGCCCAGTCTTTTACTTTCGTAGAGAGTGATTTCTGTGTGCAGATTTGGGACCATTCCTTCCAAGATTTTCCAAGTGTAGATTATGATATATCTCTCCCTCCTGCGTTCCAACGAGTACAAGTCAAGTGCTTCCAAGCGTTCCCAGTAGTTAAGGTGCTTGACAGAACTTATACGTGCAGTAAAGAATCTCTGTACACTCTCTAGATCTGCGATTTCACCTGCTTTGAATGGAGATGTTAATGTACAGCAGTATTCCAGCCTAGAGAGAACAAGTGATTTGAAAAGGATCATCATTGGCTTGGCATTTCTCGTTTTGGAAGTTCTCATTATCCATCCTATCATTTTCTTTGCACGTGCGATCGTGTCACTGTTGTGATCCTTGAAAGTGAGTTCCTCAGACATTACTACTCCCAGGTCCCTTACATTATTTTTCCGCTCTATTGTATGGCCGGAGTCAGTAGTATACTCTGTGACTACCTGCCGGGATTGTTACTATCTGCCGTTAAGTAACAGTCATATAACATCACACAGGATGGGTTACAAAGCGTTGAAATCTGTCAGCCTCAGCTGGGGTACTTCCGGAGAGCAATGCGGACATAGTCAAGTATTCCATTAAAAAGTTTACCATCTACGGCAGCTTCAAAGTGTCTTTCCATCTGAGCTGTAGTTGTTATCACTTGGGAATTACCATCTCTTTGGTTGGCCTTACCATTGACTGTTTCTTGTGGGCTGGTGTCACCTATCTACCATCTTATCTAGCACTGATACACGGTAGTAGGTGTGGATGTCACCGAGGTAGTGAGTGGGTTACTGCCGAGCCTGCGGGAAGTGGAGGGCCCCCTGGGTGTTGCGGCCGGGGGCCCTTGTCGAGCGCTCTAGGGACCCCGCCACCCCCTGGAGCTCCTGGTATGCAGCCGCCGTCCTACACACTCGTAAAATACTCACATTCTAAAGGTGGCTGTCGAGCGGGTACTCAACACAAGATAAAAATGTTGTGGGCGGAGGGTCTGAGACGAGCCACTCACTGCACCGTACCAGACAATAGCCACCTCCTCACACCTCACAGCTGGAAAATGTTTCTCTTTTTTTTTTCTGACGTACACGGTTCTTCTTGAATATTATAAAATAAAACATTTCGTAGACGATGACGTGAGGTGGGAGCATAAACATCGCATACAGGAAAGTTTTTTTTTTTTTAAGATTTGCCGCCGAAGTGGCTAGTTTATTGTGCACCCAATATCCATCCTGTGGACGTTAGCATAAGATAATACGGATACACAAAAGGCCTAGAAACTAGGCCATAAAATAGTACATTTGGGTACGTGTTTGCGATTTTTTATTCGTTGTTTCTGTTAAAAAAAACTTTTAGGAGACTTGCTCACGTTACTTAAAAGGAAAGCTGTAAACCCGTTTGGGTTATACAGCACTCGGAAAAAGCAGACCATTAGCATAATGCCTGAGCGTATTACCCGCGGTCGTAATCGTTAAAATACACCCGTAAATATTTGGAAACACCTCCCACCCGGCCGACCCGGTGTAAAACACCGCCTGTGGTCACGACCGGCAGCAAATGGACTGAACGCCGGTGATAGACCCGCTAGTGACACATAATTCTTCTTTTTTCTTACCTGGGTGTCGCTAGCCGCCGCGGTGCTCACGGCAGGAGGCGGCCCGAAGACCGATCTCCCAGCCTCGAAGTCCGCCCACCCCTTTGTTCTTACAACCTTAAACATCACTCGCACATTCTTCGGCGAGTTTTATAGCTGATTTTTAACAGGTGGCTTCACAGTGCTTAGATATGAGGAACCTCTCGGAGTGTTCTTGTGGAATGGGGCGATGAGGACCTACCTGACGCGGTGATGTTATGGGAAGGAGACGGGAGGTGCACTAAGGGGTCTCCAGGTGTCAGAGACACAGGGGCCCACATGGTGTGCTCAGCAGCAGCTGGTGAGAGGGCCACACGGGGGGCCCTGAGGGGGGCTCCTCGTACACCAATCACCACTCATCAGGGAGCCCCTCATACGCATACACTACACGAATGAGCTGAAGGCCCAGCTAAGGTTCCTAAGACAGCCACAACGCATCTGAAGAAAGCCCCACACGACTACACACCTTTAAATCAACGACTATTGGATCATACAACACCGACGAACACAATCTATCCACGGTGACCCACACCTGAAGAATCTCAACTCCACAGGTGACAAGAAGGATCTGACCTATGTCATGGAGTAACTCAACCCTCCTCCACCCACCCCAACCCATTTTCACTCTCCCTTCCCTCCTTCACCCCTATCTGCCTTTGCTCCACCTCTCCTTCGCCTCCTTTCTCCCTTATTCTACCTCCCCTCCTTCACGCACTCTTCACACCTTCCTCTCTTCCGAGTCCTTGTATAGCGTTCTTATCATCCCTTGCCGACAGAAAACTATGTTAAAGTGACAGAACAAGATTCTTTTAGTTTGTCCATCACCATAACACTGTTTCTACTCTCGACAAGAGCGAATGACGCTTTCAGCTTCTCCAGGGCCACGTCGTATAATAATGTACTTAAAATAAGCGATTTCTTCCATTCACTTGTTCCGTTTTCGTGTAATACACAAAAACGCAAAGCCCGTGTGAGGTTTAGTACAAGGAGTGATGGAGGATTGACCCTCCATTAGCCAATCGTCGCTCAGTCTCTGACCACTCAGACTGTCGGTGATCGACTGACCCAAGAAAATTTGAAAGGAGCGAAGGACTTGCCTTGGGAAAACTATCATACCTGTGACGTTCCCGCGACTCGCTTCGTGCGTTCTTCTACTCTTGCAATCCGGCCTAAGGCCAGGCCTAATTGATGGTTTGATTAACCAGGCTGTTAGTGCTACCGACTTCTAGACCTACATAACCATCACAGCTTGGCTGATCGAGATCATCTAGACGGGATAGTGGTCCTCAATAACATTTATATTTTTCCGAGCACTTCATCATAGTAAATTCCTGTTAAAAATGAATTCTAGCAGCATCCTGCCGACAACAGTGAAGAAGACAGGCTGCGGAAAGTTACGTTCTATACACAGTGAAACCTTGTCGCACTGAAAGCTCATTCTGCAGCCTGTTTTTCTCCGTAGTTGCCAGCACGTCTGTCAGAGATACTGTTCCATAGTCAGCATATTTTTAAAAGTAACCAGGATGGTATTTTTACGTAAAGTTTACCTATGCACTTTCACTGGACTTGAGTTTTGGGAGGCGGAAAATATATTGCCGGAATTCTGTTAGGTAAAAGGATACATATATAACTAGTGACATTTTACTGTGGCAACGTTTCGCTTTCCAGGAGCTTCGCTGGATGGGTGGTGGTGATGGTGGGAAGTACACTACCTGTACTGTTGAATGGCTGGAGGTGGGAAGTACACTGTCTGAACTCTGGTGGATGGGTGGTGGTGATGCTTGTAGGCTCATTGGAACTGTAATGTCTATGCGCTTAGGGCAAGACGGTTATTGAATAAACGATGGTGAATGCGGTTTTTTTTTCCTTGGGAAGACGAGGATTATCTTCGTGGGAAACTGCTGATGTGATCAAAACATATAAACATGTCTATGCTAATTAAGTACAGATCTAAATGAATTTAGTTGCTTTGTTGCGAAGATACATTAGATTATATTTACATTAATGGAGACCTAAACCCGGTTGATTAGGTTGAATCAGATGTTGCAAGACTTGAACACTCTTGAAACCTGTGGTGGGGTTCGTATTGAAGGCTCTTCTGGGGTTCATGATGGGTCTTTCTGGGGTTTCTATTGAAGTGCCTTCTGGGGTTCCTATTAGATGCTCTTCTAAAGTTCCTATTGAGGGCCCTTCTTGGTCCCTCTGGCCGATCTCTGTGCCACCAACTACTGTGGCCCCAGGAAAGAGGTGCCAGGCCCTTAACCCCCCCCCCCCCACCCACCCACTCACTCTCCTTCCCCACTAGCCTGAGCCGCATCCAGGATATAAATTCGTGTAGTCGTGTGTAATGAATAGCATGTATCTACGTGGAGCTAGTTAGCGGCCTCCAGAGCAGACGCCTCGACAATAATAAACGCAATGAAGGTCTTTGTGTCTTGCAGGAGGATCTGATAGACCGACAATGGCTTTACAATAAATGATTCACAACACTGTGTTTTCGTGTCTTCAACATCTCCCAGCTAGAGAACATGGCTGAAGGCGCCATCTATCTAGACGTGCCCACCCGCTGGGCCCCTACCCCAGGACCCGCATGACCAGGGGCCCAACGTCTCCCTGGAGTCCTACCCTAACCCTGGGCCCCTGCCAGATGGAAAAGCCTACTGGAGTTAAGCGGAAAATGCCCTGGACGAGTTAGAGCAGATCCTGAGTGCTTGTATATGATAAGAAACAAATTTGGACGAGACGAGCATCTCATCTCGGGACCTTTACTGTGGTCACAGCTGCGGTCTTCATCATGAGGGATTCGACACGCGTGGTATGGAGTTGCGTCGAGTAAGTAGTCCCGTTTAGCGGGGCGGGAGGAGCCCCGGTGTGGCGCCTCGCCTCCCGCTGGTGGGGAGTTGACCGCTGGGGAGCTAATATATGAACTGCCAGGACGAGGGCCGGGCCAGGCCAAGCCGGGGACCTCCTGCAGGCGTCCTGATGGATGGACCGGCCCAGGCTTTGTCTTAGTCCGCGACCCAGCCCCTCTCCTGCTCACCTCACTTCTTCCCGACTCACCCCAGCCCCTCCCTGCTGATCCAGCCCTCTCCTGCTCACCCAAACCCTTCCCTGTTCACACCGGTTCTATCCTTCTCTCACTCCAACACTTTCCTGTTCACCTTAGCTTTATTGTGCTCACCCCACTCTTTTCCTCCTCACTCCAGCTTTCTCCTGCTCACCCCAGCCCTCTACAATTCGCACCATATCGCTACTGCTCACTAGTACAGTCTACTCCTCTTTCCAGGTCTTCTCATACCAGCCCTACCTGCAGTTTACCTGGAAAGGGTTTCAGGGGTCAACGCCCCCGCTGTAGTAGGTTCGCCAGTCTTGTCTCGGCTCGGGTCTTTCCAGATGGTGACCCCAGCCCGGTCTGAGACCAGCCCTTGTACTAGCCCATACATTTCCTCTCGGCTCACGACTGAGTCTTGATGCACGCCTTTAGACTTTGTAGAGCTTCAGTTTGCGTTTAAGCAGGTGGTGGTTCTCTTCCCGTGTCGTATTTCCATGAATGAGTTGTATATAAAAGATAATGAGTGTTTTCAACGAGTTTGTCAAGGTTCCTGGATGTCACTCTCGTGTTTACTAGCTTTGCCTGTGCTGCTGCTATTACTGTTACTACTACCTCCGTTACTACAGTTATTACTATTATTACTATTACTACAACTGTTACTACTATTACTGCAACTGTTACTACTATTACTACAACTGTTATTACTATTACTACAACTGTTACTATTACTACAACTGTTACTACTATTACTACAACTGTTATTACTATTACTACAACTGTTACTACTATTACTACAACTGTTATTACTATTACTACAACTGTTACTATTACTACAAATGTTACTACTATTACTACAACTGTTATTACTATTACTACAACTGTTACTACTGTTACTACAACTGTTACTACTACTACTATTACTACAACTGTTACTACTACTACTATTACTACAACTGTTACTACTACTACTATTACTACAACTGTTACTACTACTATTACTACAACTGTTACTACTACTACTATTACTACAACTGTTACTGCTACTACTATTACTACAACTGTTACTACTACTACTATTACTACAACTGTTACTACTACTATTACTACAACTGTTACTACTACTACTATTACTACAACTGTTACTACTACTACTATTACTACAACTGTTACTACTACTACTATTAATACAACTGTTACTACTACTACTATTACTACAACTGTTACTACTACTACTACTATTACTACAACTGTTACTACTACTACTACTATTACTACAACTGTTACTACTACTACTACTACTACTTACTACAACTGTTACTACTACTACTACTACTTACTACAACTGTTACTACTACTACTATTACTACAACTGTTACTACTACTACTATTACTACAACTGTTACTACTACTACTATTACTACAACTGTTACTACTACTATTACTACAACTGTTACTACTACTACTATTACTACAACTGTTACTACTACTACTATTACTACAACTGTTACTACTACTACTATTACTACAACTGTTACTACTACTACTATTACTACAACTGTTACTGCTACTACTATTACTACAACTGTTACTACTACTACTATTACTACAACTGTTACTACTACTACTACAACTGTTACTACTACTGCTACTATTACTACAACTGTTACTACTACTATTACTACAACTGTTACTACTATTACTACAACTGTTACTACTATTACTACAACTGTTACTACTATTACTACAACTGTTACTACTATTACTACAACTGTTACTACTATGACTACAACTGTTACTGCTACTACTATTACTACAACTGTTACTACTACTACTATTACTACAACTGTTACTACTACTACTACAACTGTTACTACTACTGCTACTATTACTACAACTGTTACTACTACTACTATTACTACAACTGTTACTACTATTACTACAACTGTTACTACTATTACTACAACTGTTACTACTATTACTACAACTGTTACTACTACTACTATTACTACAACTGTTACTACTACTACTACTACTATTACTACAACTGTTACTACTACTACTACTATTACTACAACTGTTACTACTACTATTACTACAACTGTTACTACTACTACTATTACTACAACTGTTACTACAATGTTACTACACCTATTACTACTACATCTGTTACTATTACTTCTATTACAACTGTTACCACTACTACTATTACTACTAATGCTGTTCTTGCTGTTGTGTTTACACTTTAAAAGACAGGTGTGAGTTAATGATTGTTCCTTGATCATTGTCTTGTTTGTGTTACATTCTACCCCCCGTCTCCCTTCCTTACCTTCCCTTATTCCCCTTCCCCGTCTCCTTACATCGTAACTTTGCCATTTCTAGGGTATAACTCTAGCTGATGAGAGACACTGTGCAATACCTCCGTATCTTTAGCGCGGAAACGTTTCGCCAAACCTATGAATTTTCAATTCGGTACAGATTATATACTGGATACAGCTAAAGTTGGCTTAAAAAGGTACTTGACAAATATTATAATCTTCAGAACTAGTATGAATTGACCTGACCTTGGATGTCTGCTCACTTCTGTATACCCTAACCTAACTTCTGGCTTTCCCTTTCTCTCTCTCTCTCTCTCTCTCTCTCTCTCTCTCTCTCTCTCTCTCTCTCTCTCTCTCTCTCTCTCTCTCTCTCTCTCTCTCTCTCTCTCTCTCTCTCTGCACTTGATAATGGTTCAGGATGACCCGAAATGTCATTCAGTTTATATTTACAGTTGGTGGGTATTTTAACAAAGTTGGATATATCAGTAGTGTGCTGCTATCTAATTCTATGTAACAGACTTGTAGTGGGGACAAAACTTAGCTAAGTTTCATTGTTATACTCCAGGCAGGATGGGGGGGGGGTCATACAGGGTGTTGAATTTATTCAGCCCGAGTTGGGAGACTTTGGTAGTGTCAGCCCGAGTTGGGAGACTTTGGTAGTGTCAGCCCGAGTTGGGAGACTTTGGTAGTGTCAGCCCGAGTTGGGAGACTTTGGTAGTGTCAGCCCGAGTTGGGAGACTTTGGTAGTGTCAGCCCGAGTTGGGAGACTTTGGTAGTGTCAGCCCGAGTTGGAGACTTTGGTAGTGTCAGCCCGAGTTGGGAGACTTTGGTAGTGTCAGCCCGAGTTGGGAGACTTTGGTAGTGTCAGCCCGAGTTGGGAGACTTTGGTAGTGTCAGCCCGAGTTGGGAGACTTTGGTAGTGTCAGCCCGAGTTGGGAGACTTTGGTAGTGTCAGCCCGAGTTGGGAGACTTTGGTAGTGTCAGCCCGAGTTGGGAGACTTTGGTAGTGTCAGCCCGAGTTGGGAGACTTTGGTAGTGTCAGCCCGAGTTGGGAGACTTTGGTAGTGTCAGCCCGAGTTGGGAGACTTTGGTAGTGTCAGCCCGAGTTGGGAGACTTTGGTAGTGTCAGCCCGAGTTGGGAGACTTTGGTAGTGTCAGCCCGAGTTGGGAGACTTTGGTAGTGTCAGCCCGAGTTGGGAGACTTTGGTAGTGTCAGCCCGAGTTGGGAGACTTTGGTAGTGTCAGCCCGAGTTGGGAGACTTTGGTAGTGTCAGCCCGAGTTGGGAGACTTTGGTAGTGTCAGCCCGAGTTGGGAGACTTTGGTAGTGTCAGCCCGAGTTGGGAGACTTTGGTAGTGTCAGCCCGAGTTGGGAGACTTTGGTAGTGTCAGCCCGAGTTGGGAGACTTTGGTAGTGTCAGCCCGAGTTGGGAGACTTTGGTAGTGTCAGCCCGAGTTGGGAGACTTTGGTAGTGTCAGCCCGAGTTGGGAGACTTTGGTAGTGTCAGCCCGAGTTGGGAGACTTTGGTAGTGTCAGCCCGAGTTGGGAGACTTTGGTAGTGTCAGCCCGAGTTGGGAGACTTTGGTAGTGTCAGCCCGAGTTGGGAGACTTTGGTAGTGTCAGCCCGAGTTGGGAGACTTTGGTAGTGTCAGCCCGAGTTGGGAGACTTTGGTAGTGTCAGCCCGAGTTGGGAGACTTTGGTAGTGTCAGCCCGAGTTGGGAGACTTTGGTAGTGTCAGCCCGAGTTGGGAGACTTTGGTAGTGTCAGCCCGAGTTGGGAGACTTTGGTAGTGTCAGCCCGAGTTGGGAGACTTTGGTAGTGTCAGCCCGAGTTGGGAGACTTTGGTAGTGTCAGCCCGAGTTGGGAGACTTTGGTAGTGTCAGCCCGAGTTGGGAGACTTTGGTAGTGTCAGCCCGAGTTGGGAGACTTTGGTAGTGTCAGCCCGAGTTGGGAGACTTTGGTAGTGTCAGCCCGAGTTGGGAGACTTTGGTAGTGTCAGCCCGAGTTGGGAGACTTTGGTAGTGTCAGCCCGAGTTGGGAGACTTTGGTAGTGTCAGCCCGAGTTGGGAGACTTTGGTAGTGTCAGCCCGAGTTGGGAGACTTTGGTAGTGTCAGCCCGAGTTGGGAGACTTTGGTAGTGTCAGCCCGAGTTGGGAGACTTTGGTAGTGTCAGCCCGAGTTGGGAGACTTTGGTAGTGTCAGCCCGAGTTGGGAGACTTTGGTAGTGTCAGCCCGAGTTGGGAGACTTTGGTAGTGTCAGCCCGAGTTGGGAGACTTTGGTAGTGTCAGCCCGAGTTGGGAGACTTTGGTAGTGTCAGCCCGAGTTGGGAGACTTTGGTAGTGTCAGCCCGAGTTGGGAGACTTTGGTAGTGTCAGCCCGAGTTGGGAGACTTTGGTAGTGTCAGCCCGAGTTGGGAGACTTTGGTAGTGTCAGCCCGAGTTGGGAGACTTTGGTAGTGTCAGTTGGGAGACAGCAGCCCGAGTTGGGAGACTTTGGTAGTGTCAGCCCGAGTTGGGAGACTTTGGTAGTGTCAGCCCGAGTTGGGAGACTTTGGTAGTGTCAGCCCGAGTTGGGAGACTTTGGTAGTGTCAGCCCGAGTTGGGAGACTTTGGTAGTGTCAGCCCGAGTTGGGAGACTTTGGTAGTGTCAGCCCGAGTTGGGAGACTTTGGTAGTGTCAGCCCGAGTTGGGAGACTTCGGGAGGGTCACCGAGGTCTTCGTCACTTTTCTCTTAATTTTTGATACTTTCATATTTTCTTTATGTATCAACAACCTGCTGGGTACCTGCTGAACGACGACAACCTGCTGGGTACCTGCTGAACGACGACAACCTTCTGGGTATCTGCTGAACGACAACCTCCTAGTTACCTGCTGAACGACGACAACCTGCTGGGTACCTGCTGAACGACGACAACCTGTTGGGTGCCTGGTGAACGACGACAACCTGCTGGTTACCTGCTGAACGACGACAACCTTCTGGGTATCTGCTGAACGACAACAACCTGCTGGGTATCTGCTGAACGACAACCTCCTAGTTACCTTCTGAACGACGACAACCTGCTGGGTACCTGCTGAACGACGACAACCTGCTGGGTACCTGCTGAACGACGACAACTTGTTGGGTGCTTGCTAAACGACGACAACATGCTGGGTATCTGTTGAACGGAGACGACCTGCTGGGTATCTGCTGAACCGAAGTTTAAGTGGGAACAGATTTCCTGGGCGGGGAGGTCGAGCCTACTTACCTGTGACTTACTGGTACCTGTGACCGGGGAAATACCTGGCTAGCAAGACTCGCAGCCAGGTAGACGTGGGGAATGGGAGGGAATGGAGGAGGTGGGAGGTGCAGGTGGTGGAGGCCTGGCAGGTGGTGGAGGCCTGGCAGGTGTATGCCTGGCAGGTGGTGTATGCCTGGCAGGTGATGTAGGCCTGGCAGGTGGTGTAGGCCTGGCAGGTGGTGTAGGCCTGGCAGGTGTAGGCCTGGCAGGTGGTGTAGGCCTGGCAGGTGATGTAGGCCTGGCAGGTGATGTAGGCATGGCAGGTGATGTAGGCCTGGGATCCAGATACAGTAATTCGGAACTGTATCAGAATACAAAAAAAAAAAAAACTAATATCATTTACAAGTATTTTCTAAATAATATTTGTAGTATTTTACCAAAAAAAAAAAATATAAAATTCGTAGAAATTTACAATGTAAAATTTACAATATTTTACAAGATTTAAAAATAGGTAAAATGAATATAATTTAGCCAGAATTATTAATTAAATAGCAGTAATTTAAATGGTTTAGTTATTATTTTTAATAATGTTGGCTCAGGATGAGTGGCACTGCCAAGTTTTTTGACACTGATTTTTTTTGTCTGAGGACGGGGTAACGAGGACGGGATAACGAGGACGGGGTAACGAGGACGGGGGTAACGAGGACGGGGGTAACGAGGACGGGGGTAACGAGGACGGGGGTAACGAGGACGGGGTAACGAGGACGGGGTAACGAGGACGGGGGTAACGAGGACCGGGGTAACGAGGACGGGGGTAACGAGGACGGGGGTAACGAGGACGGGGGTAACG
Source organism: Cherax quadricarinatus (assembly GCF_038502225.1). Taxonomy (NCBI): domain Eukaryota; kingdom Metazoa; phylum Arthropoda; class Malacostraca; order Decapoda; family Parastacidae; genus Cherax; species Cherax quadricarinatus. The sequence continues at coordinate 11,905,407 of NC_091365.1, read as the reverse complement.
AGGACGGGGGTAACGAGGACGGGGGTAACGAGGACGGGGGTAACGAGGACGGGGTAACGAGGACGGGGGTAACGAGGACGGGGGTAACGAGGACGGGGGTAACGTGGACGGGGGTAACGAGGACGGGGTAACGAGGACGGGGGTAACGAGGACGGGGTAACGAGGACGGGGGTAACGAGGACGGGGTAACGAGGCGGGGTAACGAGGACGGGGTAACGAGGACGGGGTAACGAGGACGGGGTAACGAGGACGGGGTAACGAGGACGGGGTAAAGAGGACGGAGCAACGAGGACGGAGCAACGAGGACAGAATAGAGAGGACAGGATAAAAAGAATAGGATAACGAGGACAGGGTAAAGAGGACAGGGTTACTTAATACAAGTCACTTGTAACGTGAGCTCATTAGTCACACCTCACACTATCTCTGTTTCCCTCCACTCAGTTTATCCTCACTCTTTCACTCCGCCCACTTACCTCCCCTCCCCTCTCCACACTTCTCTCCCCTCAGGTGAGGTCCTCACTGCCTACCCACGAAGCCGCCAGCCAAGCGAGGTCGGGCTAAAGGTACCGACTCTCCTCCTGAGTCTAATGCAAGGTGAACATTGGACCAGCCCACCTCTGTCTCGACCCACTCCACTGTCCTTGCCCACCCCCACCACTCTCAAGGAGGTGGAGGTAAGTAGGGGTAAGTGTCTTCTAAGGAAGGGTTGGAAGGCAGGGGTAAAGAAGGTTTTGAGTGCTAGGGGCTTAAATATTGAACAGGCTTATTCTAACGCATTAGATCAGAGTGGAGGCAAGTAGGTTTTGTGACTCAACGTGCTGCTGGAGTGTGACCAGGGTAAATTTTATGAAGGGATTCAGGGAAAATGACTAGCCGGACTTGAGTTCTAAAAGTGGAAAGTGCAGTAACTGCATTTTAAAGGATGGGTGCAGATGTGGTGAGGAGGCCATCTGAACTGTGATGTCAGCATGATTCTGTTATGACAGTGATTGAACAAGTGACGGTGAAAGTATTTCCTCTTTTTCGTGTCACTCATCCTCGGTGGGAGATGGCCAGTGTGTTAAAAAGAAAAAATAAATAACGATAATAATAATAATAATAATAATAATAATAATAATAATAATAATAATAATAATATGAACTTGGGCCTGGTGATGCTGTGGTCAGGAAATACTGAAGGAAGGTGATGTTTGAGTCAGGATAGGTGGTGGTGGTAATGGTGAGGTGTTGTAATGCTGCGGTGGGGTGGTGCTGAGGTGTGGTGATGCTGCAGTCTGGCGATGCTGAGGTGTGGTAGTAGTGCTGGGGTGTAGTAGTGGTGCTAAGATGTAGTGGTGCTGAGGTTTAGTGGTGCTGAGGTTTAGTGGTGCTGAGGTGTAATGGTGTTGAAGTGTAATGGTGCTGAGGTGTAATGGTGCTGAGGTGTAACGGTGTAGTGCCGAGGTGTAGTGGTGCCGAGGTGTAGTGGTGCCGAGGTGTAGTGGTGCCGAGGTGTAGTGGTGCCGAGGTGTAGTGGTCCCGAGGTGTAGTGGTGTTGAGGTGTAGTGATGCTGAGGTGTAGTGGTGTTGAGGTGTAGTGGTGCTGAGGTGGGGTGCTGCAGGGTCTGCAGTTACCCAGGCAGACAGAAACAACAGCAAATCACAGACTGTGGCCGCTGTAAACAATGGGACTGACAGTCTCCCCTCGAGGTAAACAAAAAAACCTAAGCCGTGCTGGACCTATGGTCGGTGTGGGCGGTCAAGCCCTGACCAAGGGAAAAATATATAAAGCTTTTTAGTGTGTGTGTGTGTGTGTGTGTGTGTGTGTGTGTGTGTGTGTGTGCGCGTGCGTGTGTGTGTGTGCGTGTGCGTGTGTGTGTGTGTTCCCCGAAGCGACAGGACCAGGAGCTTAGAGTCGACCCTTATAACCGCAAATAGGTGAGTACGTACGTACACACACACACACACACACACACACACACACACACACACACATATACACACGCACACACACCACACACACACCACACACACACGCACACACCACACACCACACACCACACACCACACACACCACACACACACACCACACACATCACACACCCCACACCCCCCCACACACACACACCACACCACACACACACACACACACCACACACACCACACACACACACCACACACACCACACACACCACACACACACACACACACACCACACACACACACACACACACACACACACACACACACACACACACACACACACACACACACCACACACACCACACACACCACACACACACACACACACACACACACACACACACACACACACACACACACACACACACACCACACACCACACACACCACACACACAAGGTAGGATGTGAGCTCCTCAGAATTTATTTCCCTGATCTTCACTACTGTACAGGTAAGTGATTCGGAGAACCAACAGTTTGATAAATCTGACACTTGCGCAACACAAAATAGATGCCCAAGTGTTGCGTAAGTGTGTAATCATCTTCATAACTATATCCCTCTCTCTGATTTATCCAATATTTTCTTCCACTGTCTATTTAAATGTGGAATGAGTTGACTTTCTCCCACATCCATTACATGTCATATATCTGAATTATATTTTCATCCATCACTCCATTTGCTCAATTTATCTAAGTCCTCCTTTAGTGTTTTTTGTTATTTTTATTATTTATTTTCTCTGATTTTTGCATCATCAGCAAACACACAGTTTTCTGTACCTTTTAGTAAGTCATTTGCATAAATTATAAATATGCTTGTGGCATCCTTCTTACATCTGTTGGAAATTTTTCTCTCAGTCTTTCTCTTAAAGTGTAATAATTTGCCTTTTGTTCTTCCTGTATATCTTAGTTTCAAAAATAGTCATATATGGGGAATTTTATCAAAAACTTTTATAAAATCTAGATAAAGAAAATCCATTTATTTTTATTGAATTCTTTTTGGTACTTAGTCATAATGAGTTTGTAGCTTCGTTATACATGAATGTGCTCACCGGAAACCGAATTATTTACTAGTTAGTTTTTTTTTTGGTCCAAAGTTTTTAACTATTTTCTTCTAATCGTTTATAACAATACTTTCATATCACTTGTGGTATGCTCAGAGTATGTTACATTTTGGTCATAGTGCATCACACAATTACTACTTGCATTTCTCTACATTTGTTCCAGCTCTGTTTTCCCTGCCCTGAACGGGGCCGTCAACACTGAACAATACTCTAAGCGAGAGAGCACAGGCGATTTGAATAGCTTCACCATCAGCACTATTTCCTCTTGGTTTGAATGTTCTCATTATCCACCCCGTCGTTTTCTCATTACAACTCTTATTTGTATGATATCTATTAACATTACTGTTCTTTTGCATTCTTTACACACTGTAAATATTGGTGGTGGGAATATACAAGTTCTCAAACTATCCTTGGTTTCAGAATTTATTTTTTTTACTCTTTGTCCGTTTTATGGCTGGTGACTTGCGGCCAGGTACTACAAGTTTTTCATTTGTACATTATTAGAGAAGCTGGTACATTGTGTTCCATCTTCCATCTGCATACCAGTTGCCCTCCTGTGAGAAATTCTAATTTTGGTCGCTGCAGGATCCGAGAATGGCATCCCTATATCTCGTATGCCCAGCCCTCTCTACCTTAATTCAAGGAAAAAGGAATAGTGGAAGGTGGTTTTAAAAACTAATAAGGAAAATATAAAAATCTGTATACGTGAATGTATACCTGTAACTATGTATATGTCTCGTAGGTGTTCTTGTGCATGTATGTTCGTATGAAACTATTGTATGCATGCATATGCAGATGTATACTTAGACATATGTATGCGTGTGTATAAGTATACTTGTCTGTGTGCGTGTGTAGATGCATGCATATGTATATTTATGCTTGTATATGTATCCACACTGACACATGTATGTGTGCGTATGTGTGAGAATGTTTGCATGTGTACTGTTATGTATGCATAGATTTGTGAATGTATTTGTATATTTTCTTATGTTCATGTACACTTGCTATGCATAGAGTGAGTGTATATACTGTATGCATTCTTATGTAATGTTTGTACTTATGTATGTATATAAAATATTTGTGTATTGTACACGGATGCATACCTGTGCATGTTTAGACACGTATGTGTCCATCACCACCACTAACGTCATCACCACTGATATCACCACCATGAATGTCATCACTACTGATATCAGTACCACTAATGTCATCACTACTGATATCACCACCACTAATGTCATCATTACTGATATCACCACCACTAATGTCATCATTACTGATATCACCACCACTAATGTCATCACTACTGATATCACCACCACTAATGTCATCACTACTGATATCACCACCACTAATGTCATCATTACTGATATCACCACCACTAATGTCATCACTACTGATATCACCACCACTAATGTCATCATTACTGATATCACCACCACTAATGTCATCACTACTGATATCACCACCACTGTCATCACTACTGATATCACCACTAATGTCATCACTACTGATATCAGTACCACTAATGTCATCACTACTGATATCACCACCACTAATGTCATCATTACTGATATCACCACCATGAATGTCATCACTACTGATATCAGTACCACTAATGTCATCACTACTGATATCACCACCACTAATGTCATCACTACTGATATCACCACCACTAATGTCATCACTACTGATATCACCACCACTAATGTCATCACTACTGATATCACCACCACTAATGTCATCACTACTGATATCACCACCACTAATGTCACCGTTATTATTACCACCACCACTACCGCTATTATCCCAGCCACCATTACCTCCACAGCCAACACTATCACAACCACCACCACCCCCATTACTATCACAATCACCACTACCATCACCGCCATTATCACACCACCACCACTAATAACAACCACCACCACCAATATCACAACCATTATCACTACCACCATCACCACTACCATCACCGCCAACAACAATATACCCAGTAATTATACCAGTCAACCACTAGTGATCTTTGGCGATGTTAGGCAGAGTTGATGAGAAATATGTTTACCAGTGTTCAGAGTGTCTAATTTTATTTTCAGTTGTTCAGCAGTGTTTGTTATCCAGTTTGTATCACGGAAATCAATAGACTAATCACTATGAAACTCAAACACGTTACGTTACAATGAAGAGGCACGCGGAACAGTCAGAGAGAACGATATTGATGGTAGTTATCTCATTTTTTTTGTTTAAATTGCATAGCTGTTGGCACTGACTTAGGTAAAAATGCAGTAGATTGGGATAGATGTATAGCTAATAGTTATAGCTGTCTTCATTGGAAACTATAGAAAACTGGCTTACGTTTCCGAAACCAGACTACATTCATTTGCTCCCAAATGTTATAAATATCCTAAATTCTTATGTTAGGTGTTTAGAGAGTGTTAATGTGTCTCGTATTCACTACTGATGCATCCCGATCATCAGACAAGACAAATGATCAGAAGGAGCAGGAGGCGTCTAAACAACAACACCTAACTTGAAGCAATGTGGCATCACTTCTGGTAGGAGGCGGGGGAGAACAAGGAAGGCAGCGTCTTCCCGTCACTCCTGCTCATCCTTGCTCCTTCCGACCCGCTGCTCACCATCACTGACACTTCGAGATGTGATTGTATGTTGGTTCCGCCTCCTGCCTCGCCCTCCACGCCTTCTGCTTCGCCCTCCACGTATGTCTTGCCCTCCAAGCCTCCTGTAGTGCTGCCTCGCCCTCATCGCCTATTCCCACATCATGTATATAGTGCTGCCTACTACCATACTATCTACAGTGCTGCCCACCACACCATCTACAGTGCTGCCCACCACCACACAATCTGCTGGGCTGCTCACCACTACACCATATACAGTGCTGCCTACCACCATACCATCTACAGTCCTGCCAAATCATATATTATGACTTGTACAGTGACAGATTCATTGAAGAGGGAATGTGTAAAGTATTAAACACAGTGTTTCAGAGTGTTTATGTTAAAAGGTTGTCTTAATGTAAAGGATGTGAGTACCTGACAGACAACTAGAATGGAGAACACTGAAATAAGTGAAAATAATTTAGAAGTGGATTCTTAATCCTGACATGAAAAAAGCATTAAGACCAGACGAGATATCACCACTGGCTTTACAAGAATGCACAGAAGAGTTATGCTACCCGGAGATAGTTCGGGGGTTAATGCCCCCGCTGCCTGGTCCATGACCAAGCCTCGTCTGATTTTGGGGGGGATTTCACTACTAGAGGCTAAATTGGCGGACGGAAGACAGAGCACTTTCTGTCGGTAGTTAAAAAAGGAGACACGGAAGACCATTTAAACTACAGGTCAGTTTCGCTGACAAGTGTTGTTGGAAACAAATCCGAAAAGTCATCAGAGGAAAGTGGTTAAAACACCGAGAGTAAAAACTTAATATCATGCAAATTGTTACGACAGTCAAACCCCCTCAAGGGAGGTTCCTTGTTCCTGGTGAGGGGCTTCTGATCTAGGGAACTGGATCTGTGCTCCAGTTCCTTGAATTAAGCCTGAATGCCTTCCATCCCCCCCCCCCTACACAAGCGTTGTGGTGGGGGGGGGATTTTATTCAAGAAATTATACGAGAAATAAATGATTAGACTGAATTTAAGCTTAAAAAAGCTTTTGAAAGAGTTCCTCATAAAGGTCTAATTTGGAAACGGCATAATATGATAATAAATTATTCACTTCTCCGAGACTATGGGTCCCACAGTTTACACCAGAAGTGGACCCCATCTTTAAACGTATAAGATAAAATTTTAGAAAGGGCTTAATTTTAAATGAGTTCTTGCTAATTGACCAGTGTTACCTATTAGGTACGACACACACAAACACACACGCACACAGGCAGTGTTACTACCGGTAGTTATTAGCAGTAAGAATACTTAGGAAGCTAGGAAGTCCTCTCTCAATGTGAACAAGGAAAATGATGATAACCAGCAACAATTAATACGTAAATCCAGAAAGGGCAATAAGTGGAGAGAGTAGCATAATTGGGAAAGATAAATGAGACTAAATTTGTGCCTACACGACGGATCTTTCAACCACACCCCCTACCCCCCCCCCTTCCTAACCCTCCCTCCCTCACACACAAGCACAAGGGTAGACACACACACACACACACACACACACACACACACACACACACATACACACACACACATACACACACACATACACACACACATACATACACACATACACACACACATACACACACACACACACACACACACACACACACACACACACACACACACACACACACACACACACACACACACACCCCACACACACACCACACACACACCACACACACACCACACACACACCACACACACACCACACACACACCACACACACACCACACACACCACACACACACCACACACCACACACACACCACACACACACCACACACCACACACACCAAACACACACCACACACACACCACACACACACCACACACACACCACACACACACCACACACACCACACACACACACCACACACACACCACACACACACCACACACACACCACACACACACACACACACACACACAAACACACACACACACACACACACCACACACACACACACACACACACATCACACACACACACATCACACACACACACCACACACACACCACACACACACCACACACACACCACACACACACCACACACACACCACACACACACCACACACACACACACCACACACACACACACACACACACACACACACACCACACACACACCACACACACACCACACACACACACACACACACACACACCACACACACACCACACACACACCACACACACACACCACACACACACACCACACCACACACACACCACACAACACACACACCACACAACACACACACCACACAACACACACACCACACACACACCACACACACACCACACACACACACACCACACACCACACACACCACACATACACCACACATACACCACACACACACCACACACACACCACACATACACCACACACACACCACACACACACACGCACATACACACCCACACACACCGTCCACCACTTGACACAAACACTTGACACAAACATGTACCCCCCTCCCCTAACCACCCCTCCCCCTTCCCTAACCACCTCATCTTAGCCACCTACCCCTCCCCAAAACCACCTAACCCCTCCCCAAACCGTCTAACCCCCCAACTACCTCCCTTCAATAACCATCCTCCCCCTCCCCAATAACCATCTAACCCCCTCCCCCAACTATCTCTACCCCTCCAATAACCATCCTCCCCCTCCCCCACAACCATCCATCCCCTTTCCTCCTAACCATCTATTCCCCTCCCTCTAACCACCCGTCCCCCCTTCTGTGGAGCAATGGGGTAACCTAGAACCAGGATGAGGACAAGAGGCTCCAAGGACGAATCTGGGAGGGAGGAATGGGAGGTAGAGCTCAAAAAAAGGGAGGAAGACTGGGGAAGGAGACTAGATGAGCTGGAAAGGAAGATGGAAGAGAGGTTAGCAGCAGAATGCAGAAGGTGGAAGCAACAGGCCACAGCAGCAGAAATCAAGATAGAGAGATTAGAAGAGGAGCCGAGACATCTGAAACAGCACAGAGACAAAGATATTACAGAATTAGCATCGGCAATGGCTACATCAAACACAGACAACAGGTCTGAAGGAAGCATGGAAACTAAACTGTATGCAGAGGTCCTGTCAAACCCACATGGGGCCAAAACAAAGGCAGGGAGCACACTAGGACAGAATGAGAGGTTGGAAGACATTGAAGGAACTAGGACATGTGCAAGGACCTTACCAGATACCTGTGGGGGCCAGGAACAGGTGAGCAGGAAGGACAAACCAAGAAGCATAGGGGCCATAACTAGGGAAGGGACTGAAGGAAGGAACACTCCACGGGAAGAAACTAAAACACATCAGAGGATGCAATGGGAGTCACAGTGGGAGGTGGAAAGGGAGAGATCTGTGTTTGTCTATGGGCTAGACGAAGCTAAAGGGGAAACTTACGATGAAAGAAAGCAGGAGGAGAAAAAAGCGATTGAAGATATGAAGGTGATAGGCGAGGGGGACATGACCCAGGTGGCAAATTTTCGGAGAATTGGGTCGTTCACAAAGAAAAGGAATCGGCCTCTCAAAGTAATTTTCAAGGCAGAATCAACCCAAACCATGATCCTGCAGGAGAAAGCACGGCTGAGAGGCAAGCAGGAGTTCCGGAGTGTGTACCTCGATCGAGACAGAACACAGAACGAAAGGAAGACGATGAAAGAGAGAGTTCAAAAACGAAAGGAGAAATGGGAGGAAATGAAAAAGGAGAGCAGAATAACCCAGAATCAAATGGAAGGACAAGCACACCCCCCAGAAACACCTGCAGAAGGACTCCAGCCACGACACCCCCAAGGCAACTGAACAATCCAAACCAACCATCACACACCGATCCCTCTGTTTCCACCCCCCGCACCACAGTTACAGTATTAGAACAGAAGTTGAAGGTTTGGTACACAAATGCAGATGGATTAATGAATAAACATGAGAAATGGCAAGAAAGAATCAATGAGAAGTCCCCAGACATCATAGCAGTTACAGAAACAAAACTCACGGAGACAATAACAGATGCAATCTTCCCACCAGGATACCAGATCATGAGGAAAGATAGAAGGGGCAGGGGGGGAGGTGGGGTTGCTCTGCTCGTAAAAAACAGATGGAAATTCGAGAAAATGGAAGGCATAGATGAGACGGGAGAAAGAGACTACATAGCAGGTACACTTCACTCTGGGGAACACAGTGGTCATTGCAGTGATGTATAATCCACCACAGAACTGCAGGAGGCCAAGAGAGGAATATGAAGAGAGCAACAGAGCAATGGTGGACACACTTGCTGAGGTGGCAAGAAGAGCTCATTCCAACAGAGCAAAGTTGCTGGTTATGGGGGATTTCAACCACAGGGAGATCGACTGGGAAAACCTGGAGCCACATGGGGGTCCCGAAACATGGAGAGCCAGGATGTTGGACGTGGTGCTGGAAAACCTTATGCACCAACATGTTAAGGACACTACCAGAGTGAGAGGGGAGGATGAACCAGCAAGATTGGGCCTTGTGTTCACCCTGGGCAGCTCAGATATTGAGGACATCAAGTATGAGAGTCCCCTAGGAGCTAGCGACCACGTGGTTCTGTGCTTTGAATACATAGTAGAGCTGCAAGTGGAGAGAATAACAGGAGTTGAATGGGAAAAGCCTGACTATAAAAGAGGGAACTACATAGGGTTGAACTTCCTGCGGGAGGTCCAGTGGGACAGAGAACTGGCAGGAAAGCCAGTAAATGAAATGATGGAATATGTAACAACAAAATACAAGGAGGCAGTGGAAAAGTTTATTCCTAAGGGCAACAGTAACAACGGGAAGACCGAAACGAGCCCCTGGTTTACCCGACGGTGTAAGGAGGCAAAAACAAAGTGCAATAGAGAATGGAAAAAGTACAGAAGGCAGAGAACACACGAAAATAGGGAGAACAGTCGCAGAGCCAGTAATGAGTATGCACAGGTAAGGAGGGAGGCCCAGCGACAGTATGAAAATGACATAGCATCGAGAATCAAGACTGACCCGAAACTGTTGTATAGCCACATCAGGAGGAAGACAACAGTCAAAGACCAGGTGATCAGATTAAGGACAGAAGGTGGAGAACTCAAAAGAAATGATCAGGAGGTATGTGAGGAGCTGAACAGGAGATTTAAGGAAGTTTTTACAGTAGAGACAGGAAGGGCTGTGGGAAGACAGCACAGAAGGGAACATCAAGAGGGAATATACCAACAAGTGTTGGATGACATACGAACAACTGAGGAGGAGGTGAAGAAGCTCTTAAGTGACCTTGACACCTCAAAGGCGATGGGACCGGACAACATCTCCCCATGGGTCCTTAGAGAAGGAGCAGAGATGCTGTGCGTGCCTCTAACCACAATCTTCAACACATCCCTTGAAACTGGGCAACTACCTGAGAAATGGAAGACAGCTAATGTAGTCCCCATATTTAAGAAAGGAAACAGAAACGAGGCACTAAACTACAGACCTGTGTCTCTGACATGTATTGTGTGCAAAGTCATGGAGAAGATTATCAGGAGGAGAGTGGTCGAACACCTGGAAAGGAACAAGATTATAAATGAAAACCAGCATGGGTTCATGGACGGCAAATCCTGTATCACAAACCTCCTGGAGTTTTATGACAAGGTAACAGAAGTAAGACACGAGAGAGAGGGGTGGGTAGATTGCGTTTTCCTAGACTGCAGGAAGGCCTTTGACACAGTTCCCCACAAGATATTAGTGCAGAAGCTGGAGGATCAGGCGCATGTAAAAGGGAGGGCACTGCAATGGATAAGGGAATACCTGACAGGGAGGCAGCAACGAGTCATGGTACGTGAAGAGGTATCACAGTGGGCGCCTGTTACGAGCGGGGTCCCACAGGGGTCAGTTCAAGGACCAGTGCTATTTTTGATGCATGTGAACGACATGATGGAAGGAATAGACTCTGAAGTGTCCCTGTTCGCAGATGTGAAGTTGATGAGAAGAATTAAATCGGACGAGGATGAGGCAGGACTGCAAAGAGACCTGGACAGGCTGGACATGTGGTCCAGTAACTGGCTTCTCGAATTCAATCCAGCCAAATGCAAAGTCATGAAGATTGGGGAGGGGCAAAGAAGACCGCAGACAGAGTATAGGCTAGGTGGACAAAGACTACAGACCTCACTCAGGGAGAAAGACCTTGGGGTGACCATAACACCGAGCACATCACCGGAGGCACACATCAACCAAATAACTGCTGCAGCATACGGGTGCCTGGCAAACCTGAGAATAGCGTTCCGATACCTGAATAAGGAATCGTTCAAGACACTGTACACTGTGTATGTTAGGCCCATACTGGAGTATGCAGCACCAGTCTGGAACCCTCACCTGGTCAAGCACGTCAAGAAGTTAGACAAAGTACAAAGGTTTGCAACAAGGCTAGTCCCAGAGCTCAAGGGAGTGTCGTACGAGGAAAGGTTGAGGGAAATCGGACTGACGACACTGGAGGACAGAAGGGTCAGGGGAGACATGATAACGACATACAAGATACTGCGGGGAATAGACAAGGTGGACAGAGATAGGATGTTCCAGAGAGGGGACACAGGGACAAGGGGTCACAACTGGAAGCTGAAGACTCAGATGAATCAAAGGGACGTTAGGAAGTATTTCTTCAGTCATAGTTGTCAGCAAGTGGAATAGCCTAGCAAGTGAAGTAGTGGAGGCAGGAACCATACATAGTTTTAAGAAGAGGTATGACAAAGCTCAGGAAGCAGAGAGAGAGAGGACCCAGTAGCGATCAGTGAAGAGGCGGGGCCAGGAGCTGAGTTTCGACCCCTGCAACCACAATTAGGTGAGTACAATTAGGTGAGTACACACACACACACACACACACACACACACACACACACAAGACAAGAGAGAGAGGGGTGGATCGACTGCATATTTTTGGACTGCAAGAAGGCCTTCGACACAATTCCTCACAAGAGGTTACTGCAAAAGCTAGAGGATCAGGCACACATAACAGGAAAGGCACTGCAATGGATCAGAGAATACCTGACAGGGAGGCAACAACGAGTCATGGTACGCGACGAGGTGTCAGGGTGGGCGCCTGTGACAAGCGGGGTTCCACAGGGGTCAGTCCTAGGACCTGTGCTGTTCTTGGTATATGTGAACGACATAACGGAAATGATAGACTCAGACGTGTCCTTGTTTGCAGATGATGCGAAGTTAATGAGAAGAATCAAATCGGATGAGGATCAAGCAGGACTACAAAGAGACCTGGACAGGCTACAAGCCTGGTCCAGCAACTGGCTCCTTGAATTTAACCTTGCCAAATGCAAAGTCATGAAGATTGGGGAAGGGCAAAGAAGACCGCAGACACAATATAGTTTAGATGGCCAAAGACTGCAAACCTCACTCAAGGAAAAAGATCTGGGGGTGAGTATAACACCGAGCATATCTCCTGAGGCGCACATCAATCAGATAACTGCTGCAGCATACGGGCGCCTGGCAAACCTACGGATAGCGTTCCGATACCTCAGTAAGGATTCGTTCAAGACTCTGTATACCATTTACGTCAGGCCCATACTGGAGTATGCAGCACCAGTTTGGAATCCACACCTAGTCAAGCACGTCAAGAAATTAGAGAAAGTGCAAAGGTTTGCAACAAGACTAGTCCCAGAGCTACGGGGATTGCCCTACGAAGAAAGGTTGAGGGAAATCGGCCTGACGACACTGGAGGACAGGAGGGTCAGGGGAGACATGATAACGACATATAAAATACTGCGCGGAATAGACGAGGTGGACAAAGACGGGATGTTCCAGAGATGGGACACAGACACAAGAGGTCACAATTGGAAGTTGAAGACTCAGATGAATCAAAGGGATGTTAGGAAGTATTTATTCAGTCAAAGAGTAGTCAGGCCGTGGAATAGCCTAGAAAGTGACGTAGTTGAGGCGGGAACCATACATAGTCTTAAGGCGAGGTATGATAGAGCTCATGAGGCAGGGAGAGAGAGGACCTAGTAGCAATCAGCGAAGAGGCGGGGCCAGGAGCTGTGACTCGACCCCTGCAACCACAAATAGATGAGTACAAATAGGCGAGTACACACACACACACACACACACACACACACACACACACACACACACACACACACACACACACACACACACACAAAATATACATAGGAAAGAATCTGATCATTTCACTTACTGTCACCTTCAACTTGAATCACAGATACATTCCTTATTCTGGAAGAGAGCTGCTAAGCCACTCTATTATCTGCACTTATTACAGTGTGACTAGTTAGTCAACACCTGCTGCTGACATGCTATTATGATAAAGGTGAAATATGTGAATGAAAGAGAGAAGAAACTGCTCGTTCACACTACGTAAACAAAGCCCAATTTTAAGTTGAATTTCCAATAATGTGATTGTAAGATTTGTGGATAACCTTGTAAAGAAATTTATATATATACATCTGTGGGTGTGTGTGGTTAAAGAAGGCCGAATGCAGGGAAGGGCTGAGCAGAGGTGAGTAAGGTCACGATTTTATTAAGATAATGTGGGGTAAATGAATTATGCATGTGAGAAACCTGACGACCCCTTCATACCATCTCGTTGCTGGTGTAGTGTTACTGCTCAAGTTAGTTAAGATGCGTCATAGTAACGAATCTGTGTGTAATGCGCATTCTCTCTTTCTCCCTTCTCCTAAATCTCTCTCTACCTCCCTCACTCATTTCTCTTTCCCTTTCTCACTCTTTCAGATGTGAAAAGTGAGAATAAAATAGTTGAAGACAAGGAAAGGTTGCAAACGGACCTGGACAATCTGCAGGAGTGCCTTGACAAGTTTTTGGAATTCAACCTTATCATGTGCAAGGCTATGTAAATTTGAGTAGGGCAAAGAAACCCAGTAACTGGAATACAGGCTCTGGTGGACAGAGGATGCAATCCTCACTCAAGGAGGACCTCAAGGGTCAGAACAATATCAACTGAGTCTTCTTTGCATTATAAGTGCGTTTGGTATCTCTAAAATTAGGTTTCATTAATCTTAGCAAAGTCACTGACAACATTGTGTACGATATAGGTCAGGCTCATGCTGGAGTACGTAGCAAAAGCAGTGAACTCACCTTCAGGCAAGTTAAGGAACTGGACAAAGTACAGAGGTTTGTAACAAGCCTAGTCCCAGTGTATTGAGTCGTTTGTATCTTTGAGAGGAAAGGGTGCTATTCTCCTAACAGGGGTGTCACCCTCCCCACACGGTGATTTTCCAATTAAGAACTTACCGTATTATTCGGCGTAAATAGTGGGGACGTTTTCCCTTTTGTCTGAATTTTTTTTGATATGGCCGATGACACGAGCCAAATTATTAATATAGCGTTTGGTACGTAAAACAGACATCGAGCCATTTTACTTGCCTTGAAATCATGATTTATGTAAAACGAGAGAACTGGTCACGAGAATAACAGGTTAGTAATGATGGTGTAAATCTCACTGTCAGAAAGTGAATGTTTACAGCGCTAAATAACCAAGTGGTTCCTCTGTTATGTAAAGAAAAAATAAAAAGTGAAATTTGAGGTGAAGCCTGGTGTAGTAGTTACTAGTTGTCAGAGGCACTTGTCGATAGAAACTTGGTCTAGGGGATGTGTACTCGCATAATTGTGGTTGCAGGGGTTGAGTCATAGGTCCTGGCCCCGCCTTTTCACTGGTCGCCACTAGGTCCACTCTCTCCCTGCTCCCTGAGCTTTATCATATCTCTTCTTGAAGCTATGTATGGTACCTGCCTCCACTACCTCACTTTCCAGACTATTCCACTTCCTGATAACTCTGTGACTGAAGAAAAACTAATATTCCTGTGACTCATCTGAGTTTCATGTGTGTGTGTGTGTGTGTGTATGTGTGTGTGTGTGTGTGTGTGTGTGTGTGTGCGCGCGCGCGCACGTGTGCGTGTGCACATGCTTGCGTGTGATCACCAAATCTGACTCGCTAAACTATACCTGGAGGGAAGAGTTTCACCTCCTGACCTCAAATTTTAAGTTTCACTCAACAAGTGCACTTAATCTTTGGATTCATTATTCCTTCCTTTAAATCCTTATATCACATTTGCCTCTTATATTTACACTGAGTATATTTTACTTCTTTTTTTTTTTTGTATACTAACTTTATACCGAGAAACTTTCTAACCTTCGGAATCATGTACGTGCTCATCGTTCATTTCTGTCCCTTGTTCTATACTTTGTTGTCAGAATTCTGTTCTTATTTCATTTGTTAATACCTCTATGGTATCTTGTTAGTCATGATCGTATTTTCCTTGATCCTTTGCTTCCTTGATCCTTTGCTTCCTTGATCCTTTGAATCAGTATATTGATTTAAGAGGGACATTAAAAAGGGGATAAGAAAAGCTAAAAGGGACTATGAAATTAAAGTTGCTAGGGATTCTTAAACTAACCCAAAAAGTTTTTTCCAGGTATATAGAACAAAAGTTAGACATAAGATAGGTCCCCTTAAAAATAACTATGGGCATCTTACTGACAAAGAGAATGAAATGTGCTCGATTTTAAATAATTATTTTCTCTCGGTTTTTACACAGGAAGACACTAATAATATTCCAGTAATTAATTTTTACAGTGGGCTAGAAGAAGATAAATTATGTAACATCACAGTCACTAGTGAAATGGTTGTGAAGCAGATAGACAGATTGAAGCAAAATAAGTCACCGGGTCCTGATGAGGTTTTTTCAAGGGTTCTTAAGGAATGCAAAATGGAACTCTGTGAACCATTAACTAATATTTTTAATTTATCTCTTCAAACAGGTGTAGTGTCTGATATGTGGAAGATGGCTAATGTAATTCCTATTTTTAAAACAGGGGACAGGTCGTTACCATCTAATTACCGCCCAATAAGCCTGACCTCAATTGTAGGCAAATTACTAGAGTCAATTATAGCTGAGATTGTAAGAAGCCATCTCGATAAGCATAGCTTGATTAATGATACTCAGCATGGATTCACAAGAGGCCGGTCTTGCCTAACTAATTTATTAACTTTATTCAGTAAAACTTTTGAGGCTGTTGACCACGATAAAAAATTTGATATTATTTACTTAGATTTTAGTAAGGCTTTTGATAGAGTTCCGCACCAAAGACTGTTGAAGAAAGTGGCAGCTCATGGCATTGGGGGAAAAGTGCTCTCGTGGATCGAGTCATGGCTCACAGACAGGAAGCAGTGTGTGTCCATAAATGGGGTTAAATCCGAGTGGGGATCTGTAACAAGTGGCGTTCCACAGGGATCAGTCTTGGGCCCGTTGTTGTTTATAATATATATCAAAGATCTTGATGAGGATGAACAATAAAATGGTATAAAATACCGACAGGTTGTTTAGGTAAGACACATATGCAACAGTTAGGTATCTTTATTTCGAAACGTTTCGCCTACACAGTAGGCTTCTTCAGTCGATGAATGGTTCTCTGAACCATTCATATACAAAGTTGATAGAAGCAGAAGAGACTTGAAGACGATGTAATCAGTCCATCACCCTTGAAGTTTTGAGGTGGTCGGTCCCTCAGTCTAGAGAAGAGTATTGTTCCATTGTCCAGACAATGGAACAATGCTCTTCTCCAGACTGAGGGACTGACCACCTCAAAACTTCAAGGGTGATGGACTGATTACATCGTCTTCAAGTCTCTTCTGCTTCTATCAACTTTTCTGTACTCGACTGAAGAAGCCTACTGTGTAGGCGAAACGTTTCGAAATAAAGATACCTAACTGTTGCATATGTGTCTTACCTAAACATCTTGATGAGGATGTTATTAGTGATATGAGCAAATTCGCCGATGACACAAAGATAGGTAGGATAATTGATTCAAACGTAGATGTTAGGGAACTTCAGGAGGATTTAAACAAACTGTATTCTTGGTCAGAAAAGTGGCAGATGCAGTTCAATGTAGATAAATGCAAGGTTCTGAAGCTTGGGAGTGTCCATAACCCTAGTACTTATAGGTTAAATGATGTAGAACTTAGCCACACAGATTGCGAAAAGGTCTTGGGGGTTATGGTGAGCAGCAACCTTAAACCAAGGCAGCAATGCCTAAGCGTACGTAATAAGGCAAATAGATTACTGGGATTTATATCAAGAAGTGTAAGCAACAGAAGTCCAGAGGTCATACTGCAGCTTTATACATCATTAGTAAGGCCTCACCTAGATTATGCAGCTCAATTCTGGTCTCCATATTACAGAATGGATGACTAAATTAATACATAGCATTAGAAATCTTCCTTATGAAGAAAGATTGAAGACTCTTAAGTTACATTCACTTGTTAGACGAAGAATGAGGGGAGACCTGATCGAAGTGTATAAGTGGAAGATAGGTATTAATAAAGGGGATATTAATAAGGTCTTGAGGATGTCTCTCCAAGAGAGAACCCGCAGTAATGGATTTAAATTAGATAAGTTTAGATTTAGAAAGGACATGGGAAAGTATTGGTTTGGAAATAGGGTAGTTGATGAGTGGAACAGTCTACCTAGTTGGGTTATTGAGGCTGGGACTTTTAGTAGTTTCAAATTTAGGTTGGATAAGTACATGAGTGGGAGGGGTTGGATTTGAGTGGGACTTTCACATCAGAGCTTATTTCTTGGGTGGCATTGAAAATTGGGTTGGGCAAATGTTTTGTTAGTGGGATGAACTGTAAAGGACCTGCCTAGTATGGGCCAACAGGCCTCCTGCAGTGTTCCTCCTTTCTTATGTTCTTATGTTCCTACCCTACCAGACTCGCCTTCCTACCCTACCAGACTCGCCTTCCTACCCTACCAGACTCGCCTACCTACCCTACCAGACTCGCCTTCCTACCCTACCAGACTCGCCTTCCTACCCTACCAGACTCGCCTTCCTACCCTACCAGACTCGCCTTCCTACCCTACCAGACTCGCCTTCCTACCCTACCAGACTCGCCTTCCTACCCTACCAGACTCGCCTTCCTACCCTACCAGAC
This sequence comes from Cherax quadricarinatus, assembly GCF_038502225.1. Lineage (NCBI taxonomy): Eukaryota > Metazoa > Arthropoda > Malacostraca > Decapoda > Parastacidae > Cherax > Cherax quadricarinatus. The sequence continues at coordinate 11,886,771 of NC_091365.1, read as the reverse complement.
TCGCCTTCCTATCCTACCAGACTCGCCTTCAGTGGTGACGTGTACTTAGCTCTGTGAAGACCTGTTTGTGTGCTCTCTGTGAATCTGAGCCAGGATGCCCTCTCTTGAGCAACTTTACCAGCAACTGAGAGAAGAGCTCAGAGTTGCTAAGCTGGAGATACGGCGATTAACGGAGGAGAACAAGAGGATTCGTAGTAATCCTCCTGTTGTGAGTCCCCAGGTTAAGAGGGGAGCTTGGTCAGTGGCCGGGCAACATGGAACCAAGCTGAGGATCAAGAAAACGGTTGGAGAGGCAGAAACAACGAGAAACCAGAAGACTACCGTGGAAACTTCCACCCCATTCTCGGTGCTACCTGACGAATGTGAGTGTTCTACTGAGAATGCCACAACGAGCACCAAAGAAGCATTGGCAGACGTGAGTGAGACATCCCTAGAAACCCCAACGAAGACCATCGAGACGGTCTTGACGAATTCTACAAGTGGTGTAATGCTACCTTGCGAATGTGAGTCGACTACTGGGAGCATCACGACGGACGACGCCAAGGAAGGTAAAAACATTGTTGTTGTTGGGGATAGCCAGATTAGGTACATGCATAGGGCATTCTGCTTGAAAGATAGGAGTAGGAGGCAGAGAGTGTGTTTTCCTGGGGCTGGGATGAAGGATATTGTTAGCCGTCTGGATGACATCATGAGAGGTAATGGGAGAAATCCTATTATCTGTCTCAGTGCTGGAGGCAACGATGTTGGCAGACGTAGGAGTGAGGACCTGATTAGCAGGTATAGGTCAGCAATAGAGATAATTAGGAAGGGTGGGAAACCTGTCATATGTGGCATTTTGCCAAGGAGAGGAGTTGGAAATGAATGGTTGTCCAGAGCAATTGGTGTCAATTGCTGGCTGGACAAATACTGTAAGGAAAATGTGGTAACATTCATTGACAACTGGGACCTCTTCTATGGCAGAAATGACATGTATGCCAGGGATGGGGCTCACTTATCTAGGTGTGGGGTGGGAGCATTGGCCAACGCAGTGGAGGGAGCTGTTAGGTCTTTAAACTAGGAATAGTTAGTGGTATGGGTTTTGGCGGGAAAACAGTGAAGTCGCAGTGTAGTAATATGAGTACTAGGAGAACTAGTAATAGGCAAAATGAGGTGGATATTGGAAAGTCAGTGGCACTAATTGACAAGGACAGTAATAGGTTTAGTGGAATAACAGAAAGGAGCAGGAAGGGTAAAGACAGAGGAGGGTTTTTAAATATATATTACACAAATAGTCGCAGTGCTAGGAATAAGATGGACGAGTTGAGACTAGTTGCTAGTGCAGGTAACATTGATGTATTTGCCTTAACTGAGACGTGGTTTAATTCAAAAAGTCGGGACATGCCTGCGGAATGTCACATTCAGGGTTTTAAATTGTTCCAAGTAGATAGAAGTGTCGGGAAGGGGGGTGGGGTGGCATTGTATGTCCGAGATCGCTTGAACTGTTGCATAAGAACGGGTATTAAGTCTGAAGCAACACATACAGATATTGTTTCATACTATGGAACAATGCTCTTCTCCAGACTGAGGGACTGACCACCTCAAAACTTTAAGGGTGATGGACTGATTACATCGTCTTCAAGTATCTTCTGCTTCTATCAACTTTTCTGTACTCGACTGAAGAAGCCTACTGTGTAGGCGAAACGTTTCGAAATAAAGATACCTAACTGTTGCATATGTGTCTTACCTAACAATCTGTCGGTATTTCATACCATTTTAATGTTCATCCTGTCAGACACTGCAACACAAGGGTATCTTGGTACAGACCTCTTCGACAACCTCTACTAGGGAGAACGGCTGGGTTTGAGAAGGACCTGCCCTCCCAAAGCAACCTACGTCTCACCTCCTGGCACTATATAAAGGCCCCATTCTGTCACTTCAACTTCATATTGTTTCAGACAACGGAACAATGCTCTTCTCCAGACTGAGGGACTGACCACCTCAAAACTTTAAGGGTGATGGACTGATTACATCGTCTTCAAGTATCTTCTGCTTCTATCAACTTTTCTGTACTCGACTGAAGTAGCCTACTGTGTAGGCGAAACGTTTCGAAATAAAGATACCTAACTGTTGCATATGTGTCTTACCTAACAATCTGTCGGTATTTCATACCATTTTAATGTTCATCCTGTCAGACACTGCAACACAAGGGTATCTTGGTACAGACCTCTTCGACAACCTCTACTAGGGAGAACGGCTGGGTTTGAGAAGGACCTGCCCTCCCAAAGCAACCTACGTCTCACCTCCTGGCACTATATAAAGGCCCCATTCTGTCACTTCAACTTCATATTGTTTCAGACAACGGAACAATGCTCTTCTCCAGACTGAGGGACTGACCACCTCAAAACTTTAAGGGTGATGGACTGATTACATCGTCTTCAAGTATCTTCTGCTTCTATCAACTTTTCTGTACTCGACTGAAGAAGCCTACTGTGTAGGCGAAACGTTTCGAAATAAAGATACCTAACTGTTGCATATGTGTCTTACCTAACAATCTGTCGGTATTTCATACCATTTTAATGTTCATCCTGTCAGACACTGCAACACAAGGGTATCTTGGTACAGACCTCTTCGACAACCTCTACTAGGGAGAACGGCTGGGTTTGAGAAGGACCTGCCCTCCCAAAGCAACCTACGTCTCACCTCCTGGCACTATATAAAGGCCCCATTCTGTCACTTCAACTTCATATTGTTTCAGACAACGGAACAATGCTCTTCTCCAGACTGAGGGACTGACCACCTCAAAACTTTAAGGGTGATGGACTGATTACATCGTCTTCAAGTATCTTCTGCTTCTATCAACTTTTCTGTACTCGACTGAAGAAGCCTACTGTGTAGGCGAAACGTTTCGAAATAAAGATACCTAACTGTTGCATATGTGTCTTACCTAACAATCTGTCGGTATTTCATACCATTTTAATGTTCATCCTGTCAGACACTGCAACACAAGGGTATCTTGGTACAGACCTCTTCGACAACCTCTACTAGGGAGAACGGCTGGGTTTGAGAAGGACCTGCCCTCCCAAAGCAACCTACGTCTCACCTCCTGGCACTATATAAAGGCCCCATTCTGTCACTTCAACTTCATATTGTTTCAGACAACGGAACAATGCTCTTCTCCAGACTGAGGGACTGACCACCTCAAAACTTTAAGGGTGATGGACTGATTACATCGTCTTCAAGTATCTTCTGCTTCTATCAACTTTTCTGTACTCGACTGAAGAAGCCTACTGTGTAGGCGAAACGTTTCGAAATAAAGATACCTAACTGTTGCATATGTGTCTTACCTAACAACCTGTCGGTATTTTATACCATTTTAATGTTCACATACAGAGTCTGTTTGGATAGAATTTTCAGAGGGGCATGAAAAATTAATTTTAGGTGTGATATACCGTCCCCCAAACTTAGGTAGGAACCAGGGGAGACTACTGTGGGAGGAAATTGTTAGGGCCACAAGACACGATAATGTAGTAATTCTAGGAGACTTTAACTTTAGTCATATTGATTGGAATTTCTTGACTGGGAATTTAGAATCATACGACTTCTTAGAAGTAGTTCAGGATTGTTTTTTGAAGCAGTTTGTGACAGAACCTACAAGGGGTAATAACCTGCTTGACTTAGTTCTGGCAAACAATGAATCCCTTGTTAATAATTTAGAAGTTTCAGAGGAACTGGGTGCTAGCGACCACAAATCAATTACATTTAGCATTGAATGGAAGTATAATAGTAGGGATAACTCAGTAACAGTCCCAGATTTTCGCTTAGCAGATTACGATGGGCTTAGAGAACACTTATCATCTGTTGACTGGGGTAACGAAGAGAGCTATCAATATGACAGTTTTCTGGACACTATACATGCTGCTCAAAGAACGTTTATCCCTTATAAGGAAATTAGATCAAATAGAAATGACCCAAAATGGATGAATAATAGGCTGAAATATCTATTAGGGCATAAAGGAATTTATAGGCGTATGGAAAGAGGTGAGGGTCATCTTATGAATCAGTATATTGACATTAAGAGGGACATTAAAAAGGGGATAAGAAAAGCTAAAAGGGACTATGAAATTAAAGTTGCTAAGGATTCTAAAACTACCCCAAAAAGTTTTTTCCAGGTATATAGAACAAAAGTTAGAGATAAGATAGGTCCCCTTAAAAATAACTATGGGCATCTTATTGACAAAGAGAATGAAATGTGCTCGATTTTAAATAATTATTTTCTCTCAGTTTTTACACAGGAAGACACTAACAATATTCCAGTAATTAATTTTTATAGTGGGCTAGAAGAAGATAAATTATGTAACATCACAGTCACTAGTGAAATGGTTGTGAAGCAGATAGACAAACTGAAGCAAAATAAGTCACCGGGTCCTGATGAGGTTTTTTCAAGGATTCTTAAGGAATGCAAGATGGAACTCTGTGAACCATTAACTAATATTTTTAATTTATCTCTTCAAACAGGTGTAGTGTTTGATATGTGGAAGATGGCTAATGTAATTCCTATTTTTAAAACAGGGGACAAGTCGTTACCATCAAATTACCGCCCAATAAGCCTGACCTCAATTGTAGGCAAATTACTAGAGTCAATTATAGCTAAGATTATAAGAAGCCATCTCGATAAGCATAGCTTGATTAATGATACTCAGCATGGATTCACGAGAGGCCGGTCTTGTCTCGCTAATTTATTAACTTTTTTTCAGCAAAGTTTTTGAGGATGTTGACCACGATAAAAAATTTGATATTATTTACTTAGATTTTAGTAAGGCTTTTGATAGAGTTCCGCACCATAGACTGTTAAAGAAAGTGGCAGCTCATGGCATTGGTGGAGGAGTGCTCTCGTGGATCGAGTCATGGCTCACAGACAGGAAGCAGTGTGTGTCCATAAATGGGGTTAAATCCGAGTGGGGATCTGTAACAAGTGGCGTTCCACAGGGATCAGTCTTGGGCCCGTTGTTGTTTATAATATATATCAATGATCTTGATGAGGGAATTACTAGTGATATGAGCAAATTCGCCGATGACACAGATAGGTAGGATTATTGATTCAAACGTAGATGTTAGAGAACTTCAGGAGGATTTAAACAAACTATATTCTTGGTCAGAAAAGTGGCAGATGCAGTTTAATGTAGATAAATGCAAGGTTCTGAAGCTCGGTAGTGCCCATAACCCTAGTACTTATAAGTTAAATGATGTAGAACTTAGACACTTATGCAACACATGGGAATCTTTATTGAAGAAACGTTTCGCCACACAGTGGCTTCATCAGTCCAATACAAAGTAGAAATGGGTAAGGAGTAGAGGTTTTGAGGTAATCAGTCCCTCAACCTAGAATCGATGTGTTCACTCCATCACTCTTGTAGGAAGTGCAGCACAGGGCCAGAGAGGTGGCTTATATACTGCGGTGAGATGAGTTGAAGCAGGAGGAGGCGGGATCACAGTGGGACCTGCCCCTAGTGTAAGTAGGTCGTCGTCCAAAGGTTGGGCAAGCGTTGAAGTCTTTGTACCAAGATCCCATGATGTTGCAGTGTCTGACAGATGTGATGAATGGTTTTGAAAACCGACAAGTTGAAGAATTGAGACACTTATGCAACACATGGGAATCTTTATTGAAGAAACGTTTCGCCACACAGTGGCTTCATCAGTCCATCAGTCATCGACTTGTAGTGTTGATCAAAAATCAGAAAGCGAATTTCTTAGACAAAATTGCTAACATTTTCTCCAGTGGTGAGATGACCGGACGCCGCTAGGGACAAAAAGGGGACGGAAGCTGCTGGTCCCAGTTGCTGGACCCAGTTGCTGGACCCAGTTGCTGGACCTAGCTGCTGGTCCCAATTGTTTGTCCGAGCCACTGGTTTCAGCACACAGCTGCTGATCTGTTCGTAATGGCTAGCATTAAATGTCATCTGTTAGTCGCAGCAACCAGCTGTTAGCAGTCAGACCTAGCATACAACGTACTTACAGTACCATAAGTACAATTGCCAACTTTCCAAGATTTGTATAATAACGAAAATTTAGCTAAGTAAACTTACTTTGAAATTACTTAAATATCGTTCATATATATTAGAAGAAAAAAATAAAAAAAAATCAACGGTTCACTTGTTATAAACGCGTATCTAAGATTGGAAAAGCAACAGGAATGTTATATTTACGTTTATTAATTCCTGTCTGCTGAAATTCCTATTTGTATGATCAAGTGACATGGGAACGTGAACACCGGGCCAAGAGCTGTGACTCGACCCCTTGCAACCACAGTTAGGTGAGTATGAGTTGAGGTTCTGTGGGTATGTGGAGGTCCAGTTCTGTTATAGCGAAGCAAACCCGGTGTCCGACGCAAACGTCTTCGAACATGCAAATGACAGCCATAAATGACATTACCAAACATACCGACGACAGAAGTGGGAGCATGTCACACTAATAGGCATTCCACGTTATCCAGACACCCTCGCTATATCGTGCACAGTAAGGCTTACCAACAGCCTGACTGATCAAGTCCCTAACTGATCGAGCCTCCGACACTGCTTACGCTTAATGATCCACATGAGTTTAGTGCTTCATGCAATACAGTCTGCCGGAGGAGCGGAGGCCACTACATTTTAACTATCAGAACACGCAAGACGTCGTAACCACCACCTGATCTTCCGCTCGGAGAGAGACATAGAGACAGACAAGGAGACAGGCAGGCAGACGTGAGAAGAAAGAAGGAAAGGAAGAGAACAAAAAAAAGTGGGCAGGATCTCTCAGGACTTGACACTTAGAAGCAATTCAATATCAGATGTGTCCGGGCTCATCACGCTCTCAGACTCACCGCTGCCGTGATGGGGATCGCTTGTGTCGCTTCCATCTTCTACGGCTCGCAGCCGTTACACACACAGTTCCGGAATATGTTCGAGCGCGTGTTTTTTTGTTGTTGATCGGCTTCGCGCATCACAACACACGGGGAATGAATGACTCCTTGAGACACTTGCTGGATACTTAACCTTGATTTTCACGGAAAGAATTGGTTCGTAGCATTACGAGTCTTGGCCAGCGTACTCGCGAGTTGCTTTCGAAGGGATCTTCAGGTTTCAAAACATTGTTATTGGCCTCCGATTGGTCATGCAGGAGCATATATCTGTCTGCTATTAAGGTAATCGGACACTCACGCGTGTGCTCATACTTGCAGAGAGATGCACTTGTATTCATGCACAGCATATGCAGATAGTATTTTGTTACAACAGACGGGGAAAGAGATTACAGGATGGTGTTGATGGTGTCACTGAGGCTGGTTATCCTGTCCAAACCGACGGCTCTCAAATAATTTGTTTTCTATCGCTACTGCTGCTACTAGAGCTGCTGCAACTAGAGCTGCTGCAACTAGAGCTATTATTTCTGCTGTTAACAGTGCTGCTGCTGCTGCTGCTGCTGCTGCTGCTGCTGCTGCTACATGTGGTGGTGTTCCAGATATTGGAGCTGTTGCTGATACTAGGGCTGCTGCTGTTGCTTCTGCTGCTGCTTTTAATGCTGCTAATTATTTAAATAATGATGGCAGTCGAGCTGGTATATAAGGGTGCTACAAGCTGAGGTAGATATAAGCTGGCGTATGAACCACGGGAAGTAGGCACCACCTGGCGTGGGCACCACCTGCGGGGAGAATAAAGGGTGTCGGGTACCATCATTTGGTCACCCGCCGACATTTCCACCTTTTGACACGCCCAACCTCGCCTATCATTGTTACCTGCCTACTCGCGTGTGTGTGTGTGTGTGTGTGTGTGTGTGTGTGTGTGTGTGTGTGTGTGTGTGTGTGTGTGTGTGTGTGTGTGTGTGCGCGCGCGCACACGCGCGCTCGTTCACCTAATTGTATTTGCTGGGGTCGAAATTCCATTTTTCTCACCAGTCTGTCTTACCTTATTGTATGGAAGCTTCGAGTTACAGCTCTTGGCTCCGCCTCCTAAAACTTTGCTGATTCCTGGCCTCTAGACCACGATCATATCCTTAAATCCGCTTAATGTTTTTCATCTCTGCCATATTTCCATCTTCTAACCACGAGATTAAAAAAAAAAAAATCTTAACGCGCCTGTGGCACACATTCACGTCTGGGTGTCATCCGCATCTCTTGGTCCACTCTGCCGCATCACGAACATCCTGCTTCTATCCCCACTATCCAGTCCTCCCAGTATTCTGCATGTTAAATCTATCCTCGTCCACCTGTCCTTAATCTCTAATTTTATTCCTTCTCTCTTAGTTCCAGTACCTCTCTTTTCAAAACTTTGTTCCTAAATGCAATACTTATGTTAGTTTGCACATTGTTGTGTCGCACTTCGTGCTGTGTTCCGTGTCCAGTCTTCTCACTTCGTTGGTTTGATTGTTTTACAGTTGTCAGTATTGAATATAGGTAACTACTCTGTGCTGCTTCCTCCAGGCTCTATGTTACTCTTGTGTTACAATGTTGCCGGAATTACCGACATATTAGGTAAAAGGACACATGTTCAACTAATGCCACATATTTATTGTGGCAACGTTTTCCTCTCCACGCCGTAACGGCTTGACAGAGCTCTCGGAGAGTGAAACGTTGCTGCATTAAAATTATCGCATTAGTTGCACATGTCCCTTTACCTAACATATTGTTTCGTTCTCATGCTGCCATCTTGATCGTCTTGTGTCCTGTGCAAGATTGTCAACTGTTGATGTCTAGCTTCATCGTGTTTCCAGTGTTTCTGACGTTGCTGGAGTGTCCTTCAGAGTGGATAGTCTTGAATTCGAAGCTCCACATGCATTAAATCACAGGAACCACCCACTATTCCTTGCCCTCTCTTCTCTCTCATTCTTTCCTTACCCGGATGGTGATGCATGGGTTGGTGATGGTGGTGTTGGTAATGATGTATGGTGAAGGATGGTGCTGGTGATGATGGGTCGTGGTGGTAAAAATGTACGTGTGGTGAAGGTGGTAGTGATGAATTATGATTAGTGGTGATCTATGGGTGGTGATGTGTACATATTGAGCTATATTGAGAGGTCTCGTATATATGTTTGCCGTGCCGAATAGGTAAAACTTGCTATTTTGGCTTCAGTACCAACGCTCTTCTTGCCGAATAAGGCAAGCGAAAATTTGTGTATTCAATAATTTCGCAAAAATCATTCTGAACCTAACGAAAAAACTATTTCATTGTACTTTGTTTATTACTATACTATTGTAAACTTATCTAAAATATATATATTTGGATTAGGCTAAATTAAATTGCCCATTGTCATAATAAGGTTCTTTTGGTACAAAATTATTGATTTTTACATTAAAATAAATGAAAAAAAAAACTCTTTAATCGTATAAGAGAAAATTTTTAAAAAGGACTTAATTTTAAATGAGTTTTTGTTAATTGACCAGTTTTACCTATTCGGCACGACATATATATACTTCGTTAATGATTCTGTGCATCATAGACTATAGTCTTATCTAACACAAAACATCTTCAGCTGAAATTTAAATAATCCAAGAATAAAAATCATTAATAAACACAGGAATGTAAATACTGTATGTTGATAAATTAGACACATGTGCAACTCTTGGGTACCTTTATTGAGGAAACGTTTCGCCACACAGTGGCTTCATCAGTCCATACAAAGGAGAATCTTGAAGAACAGGAGGAGAATGAGGTAATCAGTCCCTCAACCTTGAGTCGATGTGGTCAGTCCATCAATCTTGAATAGAATACGGCATACGTGCGGAGGGACTGATTACCTCATTCGCCTCCTGTTCTTCAAGATTCTCCTTTGTATGGACTGATGAAGCCACTGTGTGGCGAAACGTTTCCTCAATAAAGATACCCAAGAGTTGCACATGTCTAATTTATCAACATGTCGGTTCTCTGAACCATTCATCTACAAACCTGTCAGACACTGCAACTTCTTGGGATCTTACTTGGGAATTCTTCGCTTGCCTAATTCTTGGGCACGACCTACTTCCACATTGAACAAATGTGACACTACCTATGACTGCTACACCTCTCCTGCCAACGGTTTATAAGCTGCTTCTCCGCACGTATGCCGTATTCTATTCAAGATTGATGGACTGACCACATCGACTCAAGGTTGAGGGACTGATTACCTCATTCTCCTCCTGTTCTTCAAGATTCTCCTTTGTATGGACTGATGAAGCCACTGTGTGGCGAAACGTTTCCTCAATAAAGATACCCAAGAGTTGCACATGTGTCTAATTTATCAACATGTCGGTTCTCTGAACCATTCATCTACAAATACTGTTTGTAAATTGAAGCTTATAAGATTTAGTTTTTCCTTTAGATTTCTACTTAATAATTTGTATTAAATTTACCTCTTGCTTCTTCAGCGAGGTGATTTAGTTGTCTTGCTACCCTGAGACAGGGTGATTTAGTTGTCTTGCTACCCTGAGACAGGGTGATTTAGTTGTCTTGCTACCCTGAGACAGGGTGATTTAGTTGTCTTGCCACCCTGAGACAGGGTGATTTAGTTGTCTTGCTACCCTGAGACAGGGTGATTTAGTTGTCTTGCTACCCTGAGACAGGGTGATTTAGTTGTCTTGCTACCCTGAGACAGGGTGATTTAGTTGTCTTGCCACCCTGAGACAGGGTGATTTAGTTGTCTTGCCACCCTGAGACAGGGTGATTTAGTTGTCTTGCTACCCTGAGACAGGGTGATTTAGTTGTCTTGCTACCCTGAGACAGGGTGATTTAGTTGTCTTGCTACCCTGAGACAGGGTGATTTAGTTGTCTTGCTACCCTGAGACAGGGTGATTTAGTTGTCTTGCTACCCTGAGACAGGGTGATTTAGTTGTCTTGCTACCCTGAGACAGGGTGATTTAGTTGTCTTGCTACCCTGAGACAGGGTGATTTAGTTGTCTTGCTACCCTGAGACAGGGTGATTTAGTTGTCTTGCTACCCTGAGACAGGGTGATTTAGTTGTCTTGCTACCCTGAGACAGGGTGATTTAGTTGTCTTGCTACCCTGAGACAGGGTGATTTAGTTGTCTTGCTACCCTGAGACAGGGTGATTCAGTTGTCTAGCTACCCTGAGACAGGGTGATTCAGTTGTCTTGCCACCCTGAGACAGGGTGATTTAGTTGTCTTGCTACCCTGAGACAGGGTGATTTAGTTGTCTTGCTACCCTGAGACAGGGTGATTCAGTTGTCTAGCTACCCTGAGACAGGGTGATTTAGTTGTCTTGCCACCCTGAGACAGGGTGATTCAGTTGTCTTGCCACCCTGAGACAAGGTGATTTAGTTGTCTTGCTACCCTGAGACAGGGTGATTCAGTTGTCTTGCTACCCTGAGACAGGGTGATTCAGTTGTTTTGCTACCCTGAGACAGGGTGATTTAGTTGTCTTGCTACCCTGAGACAGGGTGATTCAGTTGTCTAGCTACCCTGAGACAGGGTGATTCAGTTGTCTTGCTACCCTGAGACAGGGTGATTCAGTTGTCTTGCCACCCTGAGACAGGGTGATTCAGTTGTCTTGCTACCCTGAGACAGGATGATTCAGTTGTCTTGCTACCCTGAGACAGGGTAATTCAGTTGTCTTACCACCTTGAGTCAAGGTGATTCAATTGTCTTACCTTGAGACAGTATTTCGTTACGTTCCTGTGATTCACACACACTGGGGTCTTGATAAAGGGAATTCTTCAAAATTTGCCTAACCTACAACCGGCCTAGAACCGGTTCTTGATGTCAGGGAAACCGGTTATGAAATTATTGATATGGAAAACTAATATAAAAGGAATATAACCAAAATAAGATAAAATAAATAGAATGAAAAATCGGAGATGTTTAATGCATAAAATAAAAACCAAGGGAAATGGAAGCAGCAATAAAAATCTTTTACGCAAATAACCTGCATATAGGAGAGAGGAGCTTAGGACGACGTTTCGGTCCGTCTGGGACCATTAACAAAGTCACACTAACACAACGTCGTCGTAAGCTTCTCTCTCCTATGTACGGGTTATTGTGCATTGTTCCAGTCACGTATTGTGCCTTTGTGGTCTTTATAAACACTGTTTTGTACTCATTGACGATAGTTGTGGAGAGTTGCTTTTCGAGAGTCACTAACTCAGAATGGTGGTTCGAAGATACCACAGCAATATAGTCCAGTGATAAATTCTGGGTTTTCCAGGCATGGATAAGTAGATGAGGCTGGTGTCTTCCGTCCGCTTCCGAGACTTGAATTCCGTAAGGAGTTGGGAAGACTCTATCATGCTCCACAATCATGGCGTCTTCTGCAGCTGGACAAATTACAACTATAGCTGGCAAAGAAACATAGGTGACCAAACGGTCTGGAAATTAAAATGCAAATCGTTGAAGGCGCATTAAAAAAAGAAAAGTTGGTAGAGAAGACACATAAGCAACAGTTAGGCAACTTTGTTCCGAAACGTTTCGCCTACACAGTAGGCTTCTGCAGTCGAGTACAGGAAATAGGTAGGAGCAGTAGAGATGTGAAGACGATGTTATCAGTCCATCACCCTTCAGGTCGTAGATATGAGGTTGTCAGTCCCTCAGCCTGGAGAAGAATTCTGTTCCATAGTCTGAAACAATCTAAAACAGTTGAAATTCGACTTCCAAAACGAAAATCATTACTGGTAACCATTACAGTCTAAAATATAACATGCCAGTATTGAATATTACTGGATCCATATAAACTGAAGAACAAGATCACTAGCCATACCACAGGCGGGGAATAAACTCGTGGCGAGTAAAACTCCAGGCCAGTGAGTAAGCCACTGGACCAGTTGGCTATAAGAAGATTCATCCAGCTAGGTGTATTTATACACCATAGAGAGGTTAGCACAGCCACCACTGTGACCACATATGCAAGTTTTTACAGATGAATCTCCCGCCAGCGTGGCCGTGACGAACTCTAGCTCTAGTCCCCTCAAAACCCTCATCATGAAGTTTTACGACTCGCCACGAGTTCAAGCCCCACCCGTGGTATGGTTTGCTTGCAATCACGTCATTAAGATTTCGTGAGTAAATAAGTTCACTATTAGGTTATTCTTTCCTGGTCTGGAGGAAGTACAGAGTGAAGCGCCAGTCTTCACCCCAACCAAACACCAAGTTGCACCAGTAATTACATATATGTCTAACAGATGGCGCTACTTACGACCACTCTGGGGCCTACCACTCTGAGTCTCAGTTGATAAACTCGTGAATTCTGGAAATAAACTCGAGGAAATAGAATTGTGCTATTGTCACACTAGAGGCATCCTGTTTTTAATCATTCCCATCCCAATACTTCCTCCCTTATTGCTCAGACATTCTTTGGTCTACTGTATTAATTTCCATTGTAACCATACCTGGTTTTATTTAAGTATATGGATCATTCTCTAGTGTGGTGCTGCCAGAATATTTCCATGTGGTCCAAGAATCTGCAGTCTGCTCATCCCTTTCTGATTTTTTTATTTAAAGTTATCCAATCATATAATTTGCGAGTATTAAGTTACATAGTTGTGATACAGGACTTCCCATCCTTAAACTCACTCTGGTTTTCCGTAGCGTAGTTTGTACTCTCTAGGACTCGGGGGTTCTCAACCTTGGGTGCACATACCCCAAATTGTGAGATGGCATTCCATGGGGTACGACAGAGAGTCCTAATGAAAACCACAATTCCGTTTATTTTACCAAAAACTTTTCTAAATGCTCAATTTATATTTACATTTTATGCAAATGTGATATTACTTTGTAGTGGATGCAACATTAATTAAACATTTCCTAGGAGGCGGGGCTTAAAAAACGTTGGGAACCCATAATCCAGGTGTTTCACCACCTTCCTCATCATCATTTTCCATCCCAGTAAATATGACTCACGAAATCGTAATGACACGATTGCAAACAAACCACACCACGGGTGGGGATAGAACCCACGATCAGAGAGTCGTAAAACTCCAGACCGACGCGCTAGCCACTGGTGTGGTTTAGAGTAAATATGCCAGTAAAACCGATCAGCATTCTAGTGCATCTTGCCCACCCCGTTATGTACAGGAGCCATGGAAATCAGTGGTGCAAAATACTGACACGATGGAAAATGACAAATACCTGGAGTGGGTTTCGGGGGTCAACAGCTCCCACAGTCAACGTTTCACCCACGTAGTGGGCTTTATCAGGCCACAATTAGATCTGATGGTAACATGACAAAGCCCCCTGTTTAAACGAAATGTTGTCAATAAAGGATTGCATTATATTGCATTTGTGACTCTCCACATAGGAACCACAATGATAGCTTCCCTGCTGTCCAGTAGTTGTTTCGTCTCTCATGACCGTAGAAATTTTCTATAAGTTCACTCTTAGTTTCTTCTCTCAGTATCCACGAGAATACGTTACCTGATTCTTAAAATTTTGGTGTACGATTTTCCCCTCATTGCTTCCCCGCGTCTTCCGTTTGAAGAATGAGGCAGTTTTGCAACATTTGGGAATCTTTATTGATTTCCAAATATTGCACAAGTGTCTCATTCTTCAATGTAAGAGATAAGCTTACGACGACGTTTCGGTCCGACTAGGGCCACTTACAAGTCATTCTTAAATGGTTCAGATCGGACCCAAACGTCATCGTAAGCTGGTCTGTCCTATGTGCGGGTTGCTTGTGTATTTATATCACGTCTTCGTCTTTCTTTTCCATCCTTGAATGCATAAATTCTTGTGTTCACGAGTGAGATAATGATGGGGGATGTTTGCTTGCGCATCCATGAGTGAGAGCACACTGATGCTTGCGTTCGTGATTGCGTATGTGCATAAATGAATATTTCCTCGGAACATAGTCGTGATTTCGTTGTTGTGTGTGTGTGTGGGCGCGTGATCCTGTTAATGATGTTCTCTGTGTCCGCACGCGTCAGGAGGTGCACAGGGCATGTGAAGAATTAACTTTAAGGCTACTTGGGAGCCAGAAGATGGCTTTTCATCTGACTTTCCACTCTGAATAATACTGGTTAGTATCCAAGCACGTGTTGACGTCCACTGAAAGGTGTATTGATGTCCATACGCGTGGGCATTGACGTCCATAAGCGCGTGTGTTGACGGCCACAATGTGTGTGTGTGTGTGTGTGTGTGTGTTGACCACAGGAGCGTGTGTTGGCGTCCACAAGCATGTGTGTTGACGACCACAGGAGCGTGTGTTGGCGTCCACAAGAGCATGTGTTGACGTCCCCACGCGCGAGTATACATGTTTACTCATGTAAAGTAAAAGGACACAAGTGTGCAACCAATGTGACATTTTATTGTGGCAACGTTTCGCTCTCCAGGAGCTTTGTCAAGCCGTTAACAAAGCTCCTGGAGAGCGAAACGTTGCCACAATAAAATGTCACATTAGTTGCACTTGTGTCCTTTTACTTTACATATTGTCGGTAATTCTACCAACATCATTACAACGTCTACTCACGTTATCCACCAAACGGTAACTCTACCCACATACATTGTTGTCCCCAAAAACATCAATCAACACTGCCTCCTGCACACCTCAATAACATAAAAACCTAACATCAATTCGATGGGATTTTTGTTGTCCTAGGCAGGCACACGTGATTTTCTTATTGCACCTCATTTGACGTTATTTATGTTACCTGTTTCTTCACAACCGGCTCGTTATTCTTCCACTACCTGTTCGTAAATAAAGTATAATTTTCCGGCTCACAGCCATGATACCCTTAGGGTAGTGCAGTTATTTAAACTTAGTGCGATAAATATTTTGTGTGTGTGTGTGTTCTCTCTCTGTTTAAAACAGTTTTTATGATTTGCGTTATAGTTTTGGCTTTCGAGCTAATGATTGTATTTGTTTTTTTAATTGTTCCAGGAGCTGGGTGACCTTGTAGATAGTCTTAATGACCCTCGTGTAGTAGATAGTCTTTTTAGTATGATAATAAGATGTTATCTTCATTGTAGAATAATAAGAAAATATTATAACCTTTATATTATAATAATAAGGTAAAAGGACCCCAATGGAAATAAGTCGGTTATCCTAGGTTCTCTACACATATGCTGCTATGTATGATAATTCTATGTAACTGTATTTGTGTATACCTGAATAAACTTACTTACTTGTAGGTCAAAGCGCTTTGTGTTATATTTACTAGTTATATAGCGCCCTGGGTTTGATCCAAGGCTGGGAAGGATAGTGCTATGCAAATCCTGCAGTTTCCTTGCCACAGAGTAATATACAGCAGCGGTGTAGTGTTGATGGGTGTGTCCAGGAGTCAAGAGATAATCTACCTAACGTAAAATATATGCCACCCCAGTGGAAGTAAGTCACTTTGTCTGACCTTTCTTGGGTTATCTTTGGTAATTTACACATGTTTGATAATTGCACTTACGTGTACATGTGCCTAAATAAAGTTACTTGCCAAATGTAAACTCGGTGAAATAGGGAGAAAAAAGCACTTGCATATAACATGTGAGGTGTGTGTTACAGTGGCCACTGCTTGTTCTGCAGCCAATGGGAACTAACATCATTCCTTTTCCCTGGTTCCACAAGGACGATGTATCGTAGGAAAGCATAGGAATCTCACCCTCAAGGGGCGTGCTCTTCTCTCATCAAGTCGTCCATGGTTCGTGTTTATGACCCACCATGCAGACTTCAGGGACCTGCCAGAACTCTACGCACCGTCGGCTGCCTTGACACCGGTGAAGGGCACTTGATACATGGAATTGAAGCTACCCTCCACTTTGATCAAACCTGACGGGCTTCCAATCCTCATGCTCCCTATAACGCCTTCGCTTTACCATAGATATAATAATACGCACCTTTTACGCTGGCTACGTCGCCTGTGTTGAGCTGCGTAAAGGCCGCACTAGCCTAGGAGCTCCAGTAATTTGACAAGTTATAGGAAGTGGGTAAATTAGGTCCAAAGTCATAAATTGTGTATAGTTCATTGCTAATTTGGTGCCTGAGTGAACTGTTTACCCAGTGTGAGAGATACACTAGCACCACACAACTGGTGCACACACTAACGTTCACACGCACGACGTATGTACACACACGAGTGCACGTAGACGCGCGCGCGCGCTCGCACACACACACACACACACACACACACACACACACACACACACACAAACAGCAATTAGTATACACCCTCACTAACTACCCGGCCTAATTACCCTGTCGGACTATTTACGATCCTTAAATGCACGATAAATGGGGACTAATAACACTTTAATGTTGACATGTTCCCTTAAAACAGAGCGTGTCATATTTTAAGATACACGGGGACGCTGTAGGTCGGAGCCCAGGTGGAAGTCACTCTTTGATTTACGAACAAAACATGACCTTCAAATAAAACGTTTTTGATCATAAACTTGAGAATACCCATAAATGAAATAATACCACATGTTGCCGTTTATTTATGCGCAATTAGCGCCGTGAATGACAGCTGTGATCCCACAAAAAGCGTCAGAAACCCATTCCACGTCAAGTTGTTTGGTGTTGTTATAAAACTGTGCAACACAATCGCCGTGGAGCCCCGCCAGCTATACTTTATTGTGCGCTATTTGTTGAAAAGTTGTTGGATATTATATGAGGCGAGCATTATAGCCCGTGGACGCCCTGTACTTTATGAGGAATAATAACATGGATTGCAAGTTGACCAGATTGATTCCTGTGCTTACACTCTCCTGACTCTAATGCTCATAACTCTCCTCAATTGTGCTATTTCCACTGGCCAAATCGTGGCGTTCTTTTGAAAAGGGGATCCGACTTTGGCGATTTTCCTTCCAGAAATATTTCCAATACTTTAGATTATTGTGATGTAGATATCTGTCGTTTAGTGACTGTATTGATAATGAATCTATCAGGGCTATGCAAGAATGACTTGTGCTGCCGTGATGTAGAGAATCACACACCGTGTCAATGAAAGGTAAACAACGCACACCATAGCTACAGCTTCTGAGGTTAAATTACACGTGTTGACTCGTTGCAAATGTTATTTCAATAAGCAATACTATTCCCCGTAACCTATTAAACATAGTTTCGTAAAAAAAATTAACCGAAGGCAACAAGACTTTAACAGGCGCAGTCTAATAGAATCCAATAAAAATTTCAGCCATTTCTTGCGTCAAACTGCCTCACCGCATCGACCAAGAGCTGTTGTGTACAGCATAATGTAGATGTCAATTATTGTCGACCATTAAGCCCTCATAATACAAACTCCCGAACCTGATTTTTTCTCCCGTTAAATTTGACTATTTCTAAGCTTTATTACGCCTTTGTAATTATCACCCAATAAAGTGGCGCTGGAACGTATCATTGAGGGATCGTTGATCAGTAAATAATTCATATAATAAGCAAGTTACCTCCGTTCGTATACAAGTTTTTAATTGACGTCTACGTCAGGATGTTTTATGTACCCGCAGTACGTCTTCCTCGTGAGAATTATCTCAAAATGATCCTCAAATTTGACGGGAATTAATGGATTGCTTTCAGCCACTGTTTCAGACAATATAGCTTCTTAATAGACAATTTTGACCCATCAATTTGCGAAGTGATAATTAGGGATCCCTGAAGGCAGGTCTGTAAGTGCTTCCCTGAATTTTTTTCTAACTTTTCGTTTTAATTTCGTTCACAGACCTAAAAATATCTATTCGATCGGCTACAAATTTTCAATGCTTGTGTACGGTAACTAGGAAAAGATTCTTGGAACAGTTAGCATGCCGTATGATCAAACTTATTGAACCCATTCTCAGTATTCTAGAATTGCACTGATAACCTCCAAAACCCTCTGGTGTTTGGCTTCTAAAATTCAGAAAAAGTGCCTCTTAATTCGACGATGGCAGAGTCAAATTCATTTGTGTAAATGAACACTTGACAATTTTATGTGCAAAACTGCACGAATTTTTTTTATTTCCGTTCAACACGTTAAAAATATTTGAGTCACCATCTACTGAGTGGCTTCAGTATGTCATTGTTTATTTATTTTATTAAATTTATAAAATTAGGAATCGTTGGAATCCTTGAAATAACTGGTAAAAGCTTTTCCTGGTAGGCTTCAGATTTTCAGCCCTTATGACCTCAACAAATTTCACTCTTACACTAGGAATAGCCTCAACACTAAGATATTTTCTTCCTGATAATGATGGTGGCTCCACAGCTTTTACTTCTCTGTGATGATGATGGCCCTAACACGTTTCCTCCTTATAATGCTGGTGATTCCAACGCGTTTCCTACTTAAAATGCTAGTGGTTCCAACACATTTCCTCCTTATAATGCTGGTGGTTCCAACACGTTTCTCCCTTATAATGCTGGTGGCCCATATACATCTAGGCACTGTGTCGCGTGTCCTCTCGCCCTCTACCAACATTTATAATGTATATCATGTCTAAGGGGTGGAGTACGTATTCAGATTAACCAAACAACTCCAGTGACCTTATTTTTTAATTGAAACAAAAGTGTAGTGAATTTTCGAATTGATTTGCTAAAGCTTTACTCTCAGAGATTTTAAAAAAGTTCTAAATTATCTTCACAGTGTGCATAATCGTCACACTCACAGCTAATGGACGCAGCAGATTAAAATTCGTAACTTGAAAAAAATTACAGAAATATAGCAACAATAGACTAATAAATCGGTTTACAAAAATAATCATAATCTATTTCAACGAGTACATGTACAAGGTATACAGACCTAGCTGACATCAATGACATACTCTACAGTAAGCCCCTTGTTATGCAGAGGATTTCGGGCAAATTAGGTCAATTTTGTCTCCAGGCTGCGACCCACACCAGTTGGCTAGGTGAAAAGGGACAGGTGATGTCTTAAGGAAACACTCCCCAATGTTTACACCCGTACCGGGGATCGAACTAAGGACCTCAATGTATGAACTGAGTGCTAACAACCGAGCTACTATTAGCTATGGTAAGAGGGGCACTCCTTGGGTTTTTACAGATAGAAAAGAAATCAATAATGTCGTGAATATTACGTTTTCTTGCCAGAGAAGGTTAGGTAAGATTTGTCAGGAAACGGGACAAGTGTTTCCTGACGCGGGTCTCAGTCATATGATGAACTTCCATTACCAATAAACCTAAACTGTTTAGTGGACTCTGACACACAGTTGATCTCAGTACGTGTTGATCTCAGCACATCAGCTTCATAAAGTGTTTAAAAAAAATACTTTATGAAGCTTTCTAAATTTTTGACCTCTTTATCTATTATTGAACTTCGACCCTTAAGACTTTCGTCTGTAGTGTAGGCTCTTTGAACGATATCGAATCCACGAGGAACCACTAGAAGTCTCCATTAAGATTAGAATTCCAAGCATAGATGAACATCCAATATTACACTTAATCCTAGCTGGCCAACGTGTACCACATACATATTATGAAAGGAATAACCTGTAGTCTAGGATAATATGTATACAAAAGAGGTTTGTCCAGGCCCCTTACTCTCTCCTAGAAGGCGCGTGCCCGGGGATAAAGACGTGCCTTCTCTTCCTCCATCCTCGACTTAGCTCCTGCATGTGTGTGGGGGCAGGCTACAACGACCTGCCAGGTGTTTCACTTTCTTACAGCGACCTGTCGGTGTTTTATATCCTTTCCAGCGACCTGCCAGGTGTTCTGTATTTCGTATCTATTCTGGCAGGCGTGTGAGGAAGAGTATAGAGATGTAAAAGGTTTGTAAGTCAGACTGCAGTTACTTAATGGGACACTCATAGTTCCCTATTGTTGTTGGTAATAGGTAATTATTTCTCTCTCTCTCTCTCTCTCTCTCTCTCTCTCTCTCTCACACACACACACACACACACACACACACACACACACACACACACACACACATGCACACAAAGACAAAAGTAAAATAGAACCAAATAAGTTATTTACGTCTGTAAAGAATATAACGAATACAAAAGATAGACTAAGACAAAATACAAAGAATAAAGAATAACAATATGACTGAATGACTGAAGGAAAGGAGGAAATGTGTGAGGTGTTAGAGAGAAAATTTTAGTGTATTCACAAAAGTTATTTTGAATGTGGCTAATTATATCCCATACAACAGAAATGTAGGATCCTGAAATACGTAAACAGGAAGTAAAGAAATTTCTCCTGGATGCTGACAAAAAGATAATAAGACCAGACAGCACCATGGCGCTGCAACACTATACAGAGGAATTATGCTATCCGCTTCGGAACATTTATATGATTTCACTGCAAGACTGAATAGGCAGATAAGTCAAGTGGCGACCTGACTATTTGTTTTAGATTTCTTATACTGCGACCTCTTCACTACTGCCACCTCTTCACTATTTCCACCACTTCACCTATTAATTTTATCTTAAAAATATTGGATACTGGGACAGGAGCGGTTTAATGTCTTCAGAATGATAGCATGTTTGATTCCACCAGTCATTATTAATAACCCGAGTCTCACTAACATTAGCTAGGTGTTGGGTCTTTGTAAGAAGTGCATAATTGTTAAGTACCACCAAATGACTGCTGGCACTGAGGCCTGGTCATAGAGCGGGCCCCTGGGGCGTTGACCCTGGAACTTCTTCCAGGTATACTCCAGGTAGCTGACCTCCTTGGAGACAAACTGTTGTTATTTCCTTCGTCCCCCGCTAGAGGAGTGGGAGTATACTCACTTTTACCCTTGATATAGGGAATGTTACCCACAACTGTTCCTTACGTCTCTGGAGACAGTAGTGTGTATGAGTGTATACTCATATACGTATATATAATTATATTTATATACTTGCGTGAGTATGCATTAATACTTTTATACGAGTGTATTTGTGTATACGTCCACAGCTGTGCTTTGTAAGCAGCTATATGGTTTAATATAGTGTGTATTTATCATACTTGCTTAGGGATCCGGCCTCTTGACAAATTAATGGATGTAGGGCAGCCTAGCCCTACCCAGCCTATCTTCGAACAGCCTACATGTACTGACTGTTGTATAGTTAAGTGAAATAGTTTCTTTCATGATGCTCAGGCTAGTTATTGCCAAGCAGGCTAGTGTAAATATTATCATAGACATATAAATACATAGAGCAATGACTATTGTCTACGCATTGATGTAAGCATTCTTAGAGATATAATGTCCAAATTTCTCTTCCTGACGCAGTATTTTTCCCCGTTTTGTGATAGAGATATCTTCATGAAAATTCTGTTACTCCTGTATATGGGATAGATAATCCTCAGAAAAGGTAATTTCGAAGTAATAGTAACTCCAACTCTGCAAAAAAGGAAACCTCTGAAGCTCCCGTAGCTGCTGAAGCCTTAATAAAATACTTAGTGACAACCTCATTGCTCTACCGGAGTGTTACAGCTCAGACGACAGACACTACGTAAATAGGAAATTCATCTTATGTGATGAAACACGAAAAGAAAACCTAACTAGCTTTTGTTCCCACTCTGTAGCTGTCATGTAAAATAGGGTAGAAGCACATTGCTGCTGTTTAAAATTTTGATCAAATTTATCTTCCTTGCCATCACTCGCCCTGAATTTCTCCCACATCATAACCCATGTACACGCTCTGTCTCGCCCACACTCTTATATTATAAGGAACTTCCCTATATTACCTTACACCTAGTCATAAAAATAAATTCTTTTGAACCACTTACTGGCTCATACTCTGTGGCCCACACCTTCTCATACACCCTCTTTTCCACACCCTCTCCACCACCCACTCTCCCACACTCCTTTCACCACACTCACTCACGTCTCAACCCTCCCATAGCCCCGCAAACACACTCCCACACCTCCCGCACACCCTCCCACAGTGTGTAGCGTACTCATCAAAGAGCTCAAGGAGTCACCCTCAGGTTCATGAGGCACCCAACAAGCGGGAAATGAGGTGCAGATAAGGTGCCAACGGGTCTTGATGGATGACACCCACATGGCTCCCGGGATCAGCTGCTGCGGTGCCAGTGTCAACGGTGCCAGGCAAATGGCTATTGCTAACCGCGTCAGCAGTGCCTCAGGCTGACTCGAGACAATACTGCTGATGCTGTTTGTTTTTCTCTATAGAAACTTTTTCATGGTTTTTTTGTCATGTGAAAATTTCAACTGGCGGACTTGACAACTGCCTATCTGTAATTTAATTCCAATGAATATAGCATTTAATTCATCCTCTCCCTTTTTTTTTTAATTCAGTTCATTTTTACCACTAAAGAAAGAATACAGTGACTGGAACAATACACACATATCCCGCACACAGGAGAGGGAAGCTTACGTACGACGCCGGTTCGGACCGACTTGGACCATTTACAAAGTCACATTTACAAAGTGTGACTTGTAAATAATCCATGTCGAACCGAAGCATCGTCGTAAGCTTTTTTCTCTTATGTATGGGTTATATGTACGTTTTTACCTCCATTTATAAACAAAAAAATACATAGTAGCCCTTTAACTCCACTTTTTCTTATTCTCGGGGGGATTCTGGTTATGCTTATTGTGGAAAGACATTTATTAAAGGAAAAGTTTGGCCACGTCCTGAACTGTACGCAAGTGTCTTTTATCCACATCTTGTCGGTATCACCAGACAACTCCTATTTAAGAATAGGTGAAGGTGGGATAGTTAATGGGTTGCTGAAGGGTCACTGTAGCTGTGCTGGGCTCCATGATACGAGCGTCGCTGTGGGAGGCTAGTGAAAATAAGACACCGACAGGACTCGCGAAATCGTAATGACACGATTGCAAACAAACCATACCACGGACGGGGATAGAACCCGCGATCAGTGTGTCTCAGAACTCCATACCGTCGCGTTAGCCACTGGCTAACGCGACGGTCTGGAGTTCTGAGACACTCTGATCGCGGGTTCTATCCCGTCCGTGGTATGGTTTTTTTTAAGACACCGACAGGGTTAAGCAAATAACCTAAACTTACTTGTAATGGATAAGACACTGTAGATATAAATCCAGATGTACTCCCGTTAGCGTTTTTGAGGCCTAGTTCCAAGGCCTTCCGTGGATTCACAAGTTCTTGCATTACCGGCCACAGAGTGGAAATATAAGAACATAAGAAGGAACACTGTAGCAAGCCTACTGACCCATGCGCAGCATACGACCGCTGATTTACCAGTGAACGACTCGCTAATCTGAGTGTACCCTAAGGTGCTGGTGACAGCGTTTTATGTCTAGCTCACTAACAGTCTAGTTGATGAGACCCTGATCCATCGGTGACCTTGTCAGAGACAGGGCCGCGGGAGCGCTGACCCCCACAACACCCTCCAGTTAAGACTCCAGGTACCTGTATTCATCACTTCAAGGTGGACATTGACTACTCTTTAAGTCCCGGTAGCTGAGCCTAGTGTTAACGGCTAGGATATCTGAGGTCAAAGGTCGCCAATATTGAAGGCAGATGACAAGGTCATAATCGTTATTCTGAGGTGGGGAGGAAATCCTGTATGATCTCAAACAACTGACTGTGTATATTTCCCAAGTGGTGTGTGTATATATATTATATATATATGTATGTATATACATTGATAGTTTTTTTCTGAGAAAATAGAGCGAGAATTGTTTCTATAGAGAGATACTGTACTTGAATCCATGTGTATACAGCAATACAATCTGTTTATATACACTTAATGTGACTTACCTGTGTATATATAGGGAAATGTATATAATCATTATATATATATATATATATAAACCAGAGTGAAAAATTAAATTCGGGTTTTCTCGCATCAAAAAAGGCCTTGTTCCTAGGCCTTCTGTTGTAAGGCCTTTTGTGTATCCATATGCTCTTATGCTACCGTTCACAGGATATGGGATGCACAATAAACTATCTGCTTCGGAGGCAAGATCTAAATCATCCCGTTTGAATTATTAAAAAAAATTGCAGACAGGTCAAAAAAATTATCAAAGTCATTCTGGCTGGTCACAAAAATTATCAAAACTATTTCGGTTTGTGACACCGAGTGTTTTGTATGTCATGTTTCCTTTGTGTGTGTATCTGTGCGTGTATGACTGTATGCGTTTTGTTATAAATATGAATATGTATGATGTGTGAAATCGCTGAGAGCATATGCGGCCTGTCACAGTAGGCTTTTTTTTTTTTTTTTAGAAGGCTTTGCAAAATTCATTTTACACTGGATGTAAAATTGGCTAAACTGCCACAATACCGTTGATATGAACGTAGTGCGTCTGTGTGTTCGTCCACAACATCGGGCATTCATTATGTAGTGAACACTGGGGGCATTCATGGTGGACACTGGGCATTCGTGGTGGACACTGGGCATTCGTGGTGGACACTGGGCATTCGTGGTGGACACTGGGCATTCGTGGTGGACACTGGGCATTCGTGGTGGACACTGGGCATTCGTGGTGGACACTGGGCATTCATGGTGGACACTTGGCATTCATGGTGGACATTGGGCATTCATGGTGGACACTGGGCATTCATGGTGTGCACTGGGAATTCATGGTGGACACTGGGCATTCATGGTGGACACTGGGCATTCATGGCTTGCACTGGGAATTCATGGTGTATTGATGATGGCATTTCTGTAAAGTTGGTATTCATCTTGTAATACCTACAAGATCACTCAATGATATATATATATATATATATATATATATATATATATATATATATATATATATATATATATATATATATATATATATATATATATATATATGAAATGTAAAAATGGGAAGAACAGGAAAAACATCTGGAAACCACAACCGTTGGAACGGACCTCTGGAAGAGGGAGTCTGGAATGTAGTTCTGAGGTTCTCAATCGATGGGCCACGGACCACTTGTCCATAGTCCATTGCATTAAGTGGGTTGCGCTACTACCGGCCCTAGGAAATTAATAATTTTTAAAAGGGGTGGACCGGCATGCCAGCGGAAGGCCTTGGTCATATGACCAAAGGCTCCAGCTGCGGGTCATCATATGACCCGTTTCTGGAAACACTTGTCCTGTTTCCTAACAAACCTTACCTAACCTACTGGTAGGAAAGAACGACTCTGCGAGTACGACTCTGCGAGTACGACTGTGAGTGCGACTCGGTTCTTCTTTGACGGCATTCCTTTGACGAGTCTAGAGAGTTTTTCATACTTCTGTAGTCCTGCCCCGGGCCAAAGCTTCTCTGCTGAGTGCCTGGTCAACCAAGCTGTTGGCTCACATATCCATCAAAGCCTGGTTGATTCGCCACTTAGACGTACTTGTCGAGTTTCCTCTTAAAGACTTCTGCACATGTTCCAGTAGTGTGTTGCTTATATCTTCTGACAAGATTTTAGTCTGTGCCCACGAATGTTGATACAATGTTCATTTAGACGTACCTCTCTATCACTCAAGAGAATACATGTTTAGGACTGAGATGTTTCCAGTAGTTTAAATGCTATATTACCTCTATGCGAGCCGTAAATGATCTCAGTGTTTGGTCCAGTTCAGATATCTCGCCTGCTAAATGGAGCAGTCAACATCGCACAATACTCTGAGAGAGCACAAGCGATTACCTTAGGTGTTATTTCCTTGATTTTGACATTTTTCAGTGTTGTGTCCCCAGTCATTTTCCTGTCTTTCGTGACATTTACCTTATTGCATTTAAAAGACCGGTCAGCTGATATTATTACACCTAGGTCCTTCATGTGTTCCGTTTGTTTTATTTGGTTATTCCTCTTGTGTTGTGTGTACAGTGCCCATTTTAAGGTCTTCGTTCTTTCCATATCTTAGTATGATGTGAAAGGTACGAGTTCATTCACGCCCTTAATAGTAATTCACTGTTTTAAAACTGGAGAGAAGTCGTCGGAGAGAGATTGTCGAGTGATGCGTACTTGAGGGAGCGCTTGCGTGCATGTACGTACGCATACCTGGAAACAACCATGCGTGTGAACGTGTGGGCAAGTGTGTGCGTGTGCGTTTGCACCGTCGCGTCCCTCCACCACCTGTTGACCTACTTAATCGACTTGACTCGGTTCATCGATTTAGACTGAGCCAAGTGAGTCGACTGGCTCCGCTGAGCTGACGGTGCTTACTGAGTCGAGCTGCATCGACTGAGCTGTGAATGAGACCGGTCCCAGCTGTGCCCTTCCACAAGTTGACAGTAATGTATCTTTCATGGATGTGGAAGGGATGGGGGCAGAGAGCCAGTGGTGGGGACATATTTGTGTTGTTGGGGACGATAGTGTAGGGGAGATCTCCTTAGTGTTGGAGGGTATTCATAGTGTTGGGGAGCTGTCTCGTTGTGCATGGGAAAGGATGGGGCCTCCATGGTGTTAGGGAAGGGGTAGCCCCATGATTTTTGAGGGTCCCCATGATATTCGGGGAAGGTACCCATGGTGTTATTGTTGGGGACTGTGAGGCCGTGTCTTAAAGTGAGTTGTTGAGTCTTACACAATCCACCATCACTAAAGACTGTTTGCATTAAACAGCTGACCAGTGTCGAACGTGTTTACATTAAACTGCTCATCAGTGTCACACGTGTTTACATTAAACAGCTGACCAGTGTCGAACGTGTTTACATTAAACTGCTCATCAGTGTCACACGTGTTTACATTAAACACGTTCGACACTGGTCAGCTGTTTAATGTAAACGCGTTCGACACTGGTCAGCTGTTTAATGTAAACACGTGTGACACTGATGAGCAGTTTAATGTAAACACGTTCGACACTGGTCAGCAGTTTAATGTAAACATCTGACCAGTGTCGAACGTGTTTACATTAAACAGCTGATCTCTGTGCCTGTCCTGTTTACATTTAACCCTGATCTTATTGGAGAAAAAAAAAATCTTTTCATTGGAATTTTGCTAATATTTATGCCCGATAATTTTAACTTTGAAATTTACGTCAAACTTTAGTTAGCTGCATCTCCTGTTGATATAATTATATATTTTTTCAGCTCCTTGACATGTTAATTTTTTACTTGTTAATTCCTCTGCTGAAACGAAATACGTCAGTTTTCATACAGGAGGATACTGAATGAAGTATGAATGAATGAATGAAGCCCTTCCTGTGTGATGGAGTATGACAAGGGAAACATAGCAAACTGCCGTTACCAGTATGTAAGTCATACTGAAGAGTTTACCAGCACACTTGGGGTGTCTTCACATACCTGGAGAGGGTTTCAGGGGTCAACGCCCTCACGGCCCGGTCTGTGACCAGGCCTCATACAACAGGGTAGTAGCAACACTGTGGGTGACCTCACAATTAAACTGTGATGTCAAACAGAGGAAGTAACAGCACATTGCTGCTGTATCCAGATTTACTGAAAAAAATAATCTGCTTCTGTGGTGAGCAGATTCATTTGTATGGTTGACACATGGTTGCTGCTGGTGTCATCTAAGCCTCTCCATGGTTGGCACATGTGCTGCTGGTGTCAGCTAAGCCTCTCCATGGTTGGCACATGTGCTGCTGGTGTCAGCTAAGCCTCTCCATGGTTGACACATGGTTGCTGATGGTGTCAGCTAAGCCTCTCCATGGTTGACACATGGTTGCTGCTGGTGTCACCCAAGCCGCTACATAATTAACCCTCTGTGGCCCTCGTTAGCATTATCTTCTTCCTCCACTTCCTTCTTCGCTTCCATCTTTCCACTCCATCTGGCACTTTCCGTCTCCCTCACATCCTCATCGCTCATCCCCGCATCTTCATCTGCCACTTTCCCCCCTCATGAATTAGGGCCTAACTGACACTCACTGACAGTGCCTTAGTGCCAATTTGTCATGGGTCATGTTTCATCAGCCTGGTGCCAAACGTTGTCATGCCTCTTTGACTCGCTATCATCTTAATTTGACAATCTACCTGAGTAGATTTCAAGAGTCACCGACCCCGCGGCTCGGTTTCTGACCAGCCTCTCGTTTGATGGACTGATCGACTAGGCTACTGGTGGCAAACCTCACACAGTTCAATGTAGTTAACACAGTCCGGCTGATCAGGAACTGACTTGAGGAACTTGTTAAGTTTGCTTGTAATGACTGAGACGCATGTGCAAACAGCTGGGTATCATTTTTGTTGAAACGTTTCGCCTACGTGGCAGGCTTCTTCAAATACAGAAAATGGATTGAAGGCAGTAGCAGTGACGAGGTTAAGATATAATCGGTCCATCAACCTTGTAGAAGTAGTTTGAGGTTATCAGTCCCTCAGCCTGGAGAAGAGCTTACTTCCATAATCCGCACCAATATTTTTGACATACTTGTAATATCGTTGGGTTAAATTTCAAGGTATGTTTGTTTATATTGGGTTATGCTTTGGGAATTGGAGTTGAAGTTCCACTTTCCTCCTCCAATCAACCCTGATGACCTCCCATCCATCCTGGTGCTGAATTGCTCCTACGGTTTTAACATTTTCGATACGTGTCTATCAGTGCCTTGAGAGAAATTTCCTAAGGATCTATTATCAGGTCGGTTCGGCTTGTTTGACTCGGCTTAAAAATACGACATACACAACGTACAAAGTGTACCGGGGATCGATCCTGTTAACTCCCACACGTGAGATCACCTCCGTACTGACTGAGCCACTGTTGTACACGAACTTCCTTACCGTAAGCTTCGGTTGTTATCCAGATCATATTTTTACAGAAAGATCTACAGCACCGCAGATGATATATTGGCTGAGAAAATATTATTCATCTTTGCCAAACGGAAGGTTTGCGAAGGAGAGCGTCTGCTCTGATTGGCGGCAGAGGGAAGGAGAGTGTGGGGGGAAGTATTGTTGTGGTGGCAGTGATGGTGTGATAGTGACCAAGTCATCGATCTCGCGTCACGTGAGCTGGAGTTGATGTGTCGCGTGATGGAGGCAGTGACCACCAGGCTGAGAAGTGATCTTGGTGACGCGTGTTGGTGCGCACGGTGAGGACGCTGGAGTAACTTGATCACTCCGTTCTCCTCTATTTCCTTCCCCAACCCCAACCCCCCCCCCCAAACCCCATCCCCGTCGCCACCACAATTTCTCATCACCACAACCCTTAACCACAAATCTTCACCACAACCCTTCGCCACATTTACAACCACCACCACCACAGTCTTTCACCACAGCCACCATAATACTTCACAATCACTACCACAACCCTTCACAATCACTACCACAACCCTTCACAACAACCACTCAACGCTATTCCACCAGTCACCACCACCACCACCCGTCACCGGTGTAAGCATACTCCCTGCAACATTTCTTACCTTCCACCTAGCCACGATTCTCGTGGGCTTTAGATTTGCGATCCCGGTGCCTCAGGGCAACTCAAGCCACCATCACCACCACACACCACTATTAACCCTTCATAACCATCCACCACAGCTATCCTTCACAACAGTCATCACCCTGCACTCCACCTCACTATAAGTTGTAACTTCAGCATATACGATTTAAATTAAACAACATAGGTCCGGGGATCCTACCTATGTGGATAACATGCGTACTTAAAACACCATAGGTGCGAATTTCAGCTAAGTGTATGGTGTTCCATAAACCATTTAGTCCCCAAATTTATCACCATAAATTAACGATAATTTAACCTAACGTCTAAATAACGTTCGTTGAGAAATCGTAAGGCAAAAAAAGTACCGAGAAGCCTACGGTTTCGTTGCGATGTTATAAAGCCGCGTGTGACTTGTCTGGTGGTAAATTTAGAGTGTTGCATTCTTTTACTTTGCGTATGTTGCAATCAAACTTATGCAAATAAGTTGAATAACTAACAAGCTAATCCGACAACAGGTTGATTCTTCATCACCACTACTCTTCACTACCCTCACCTTCATCACCACCACCAGCACTCTTCACCAACACCCTCCCTCACCATTACCGCTCTTGTTGACATGTGAGACAGTCCCCATCCTGACAGGCCATTTTTAGTCACGAGCCTCTTAAAGTGTGAGCTAGAGTTGCCTGGGTGCTAAAGTGAGGAACTGCTACAATGCTCTAATTAACACGTCTCTTCCTCGTGGTGTGACATTTTTATATGCAAGGAAACATATTTGAGTCTGTTAAATAGTAGCGAATCTTAGAAGTGTTGGGGAGCAGCCAGACACCCTTACAACACCAGCTCTGGACGGGAGAGGGTGAGGAGGAGGGAGAGGGAAAGAGGGCGGAGAGATAAGAGGGGGAAAGAGGACGGAGAGAGAAGGGGAGAGATGAAGGAGAGAGAGGGAGACAGACACAGGCAGACAGAGAGAGACAGAGAGAGAGAGAGACAAACACGCTGAGAGAGATAAACACACACACAGACACTGAGAGAGAGACAGAAGAGAGGGAGGGGGGGGAAGGGAAAGGGATCACGTTCCATTCCAGCCAAAAGCTTCACTCTCACGGTTATTTATTACCAAGCTATCATATTTTTTTTCGATTTATTTAAGTCACGTTAAATTTGTTTATTCAGTGGTAATGGAAGAAAATAAAAGCGCAGACGCTGTGTACACAGGTTTTACCAAAGCGTTTGACAAATGTTCCCAAGGCTGTGCTGAACACCTGTCCTAGCACGAGCCAATTCAGGGATAACTAAAATGTTACGTTTATTCAGGTACACATCAATACAGTACCATAAATTATCATACATAGTATGTGTGTAGATCTATACCTAATGAATGAAGCTACAGAAGAGGAGGAAAGTGATTTCTTGTATAGCTAACAGTCTACCTACTGTTGTAAGCTGATCCTCTATTCTACGTTTATGTAATTTACTCAGTTCACTTATTCCTACTGAGTCTCTTTTTACTCTAACTGATTTTCACACAGTTGAGTTTCTTAGCTATTTTAATTTTTCAGGTTATAGTCATGACTGATTTCTGCTGTATCGTACAGGTAGGCTTTAAATTACAAGATATTACAGAAACTCCAGTGGAAATAAGCCACTGTGACTTTTTGGGTTATCCTAGGTAATTTACACGTATATTACTAAGTTTGATAATTGCACTTACGTGCACCTGTGCCTAAATAATCTTAACCATAGATTGATTATGGTCGTAGCCTCCAGGGACAAGAACAACGGGTCAAAGCCTGCCTCATCGCTTAAATTTTAAAGTAAATAAAGCCCACTGATACGATGACTGTGATCTCTAACATGACACAGAAGAACATTACTGGTGTCGACAAGCCTAATACTTTTTGTGTGTTCTTTGAGTCTGCCAGAGAAAGAGCTGTCAGTGTCTCCAGAGTACCGAAGAGGTCAAGAGGGCATGAAACAGAGTAGACACCAGGAATATCTATTGCAAGAGAAGTAAATTAGAAAATGTTGACATATAGTAGTACATTAATTCCGTCTTACGGCACTATTTAAGTGGCATAGGCTTTATGTTTGAAATTAGGCTTGTTGACCTAGGGCCTAAATTACTGCTTATTAAATGATAATTTATTATTAATGAAAAACTAGACATATTAAGCAAATATCCTAAATTAGCTTGCAAAAGTTGAGACATTCTAGATATAGTCCTGTTAAGACTTAGAGGCCTAGTTTCTAGGCTTCTTGTGTATCCATATGTTCTTGAGCTACAGTTCACAGGATGGAAATGGGATACACAACGCACTAGCCGCTTTGGCAAAAAAAATGTGTAAGAAAACACCAGTCTTGTGTATGGAAATTCTTAGTACCCGCTGGAATGTATCATCTTGTGTAAGAGAGCACTCCGGTCATGTGTAAGAAAGCTCTAGTACCTGCTGGAATGTCGTATACAGGGTTTGAAGCACTAGTGGCTGTTGGAAGGATTCAAGTATTAGGTAAAAGGTATCAGTGTACCTGTTGATGCTAATTGAAAGTCTCCTCTCTTTGCCATTCTTCTTCTCTTCTTTCTCCTTTTGATCCCTCTCCTTCTGATCCCTCTCTTCCTCTTCCCTCGCCTCCTCTTCCCTTGCTTCCTCTTCCCTCGCCTCCTCTTCCCTCTCTTCCTCTCGCCTCCTCCCAGCCGTCCTCACGGACGGAAGAGAGGGGAGATCAGCACAACCATTCTTATCAGTTCAATTTCCCTCGGCATGCTCCCCTCGTGCATCAACCTGTCACCCCTCCCGGCCCCTCTCCCCCTTCCTATATGCCACCTCTCACTCCCTAATGATGCTAATTTAAAAAAAAAGAAACTCGCCATCATCCCTTGCCTCCACACCTTACCATCACCCCCTTGTTTATACAACTCACCATCACTCCCTTGCTTGTACACCTTACCATCACCCCTTGCTTATACACCTTACCATCGCCCCTTGCTTATACACCTTACCATCGCCCCTTGCTTATACACCTTACCATCACCCCTTGCTTTTGTACCTTACCATCACCCCTTGCTTTTATACCTTACCATCACCCCTTGCTTATACACCTTACTATCACCCCTTGCTTTTAAACCTTACCATCACCCCTTGCTTATACACCTTACCATCACCCCTTGCTTATACCTCACCATCATCCCTTGCTTTTATATCTTACCATCACCCCTTGCTTATACACCTTACTATCACCCCTTGCTTTTACACCTTACCACCACCCCTTGCTTATACACCTTACCATCACCCCTTGCTTATACACCTTACCATCACCCCTTGCTTATACACCTTACCATCACCCCTTGCTTATACACCTTACCATCACCCCTTGCTTATACCTCACCATCATCCCTTGCCTCCATACCTCACCATCATCCTTTGCTTCTACACCTCACTATCACCCCCTTGCTTATACGCCTCACCATCACACCTTATACGCCTCACCATCACACCTTGCTTATACGCCTCACCATCACCCCCTTGCTTCTACCATCACCATCACCCCCTTGCTTCTACCCTTCACCATCACCCCTTTACTTCTACACCTAATAATCACCCCTTGCATCCACACCTCAACATCACCCCCTTGCTTCTACCCCTCACCATCACCACCTTGCTTCTATACCTCACCATCATCCCTTTGTTTCTACACTTCATCACCTCTTGCTTCTACCCCCCCCCCACCATCACCAATTCTACTCCTCACCATCACCCCCTTGCTTCTACCCCCCTCCAACATCAGTTCTACCCCTCACCATCACCCCTTTGCTTTTACACCTCACCACCCCTAACTTCCACCCCTCACCATCACCACTTACCTTCACACCTCATTATAGTCCCCTTACCACGATCTTTCACTACATTAAAACTTCAAAAGTCTACCCATCCTGGACACCCTTCTGATGTTGTGGCATCGACCTCACGCCTCGAGATGTGTGGCACACACCTCACCCCTTCTGTGGGGTGACACTCCCGCGTCACCCCTGCTGGAGCCATCTCTCGCTCCTCCTGAAGAGGCACCAACTTGGGCTCGACTTGGCGGGACTTAGTACTGGTGGCGTCTAAGTAATGAACTTCTCAGAACAAGAGCTGCGGCCTTCAAGTTCTGATAAGGTGGCCAGGCAGTGGCTGACATCCCTCTGTTACTGCTGTTTCTGCTGATATTGCTGATGCAATTGCTACTGATGCTGCTGTTCTTGCTTCTGCTGATACTGATACTGCGCCTGACCCTATTGATGATTCTGATAATTATAGTGTTCCTAATGCTGTTATTGATGCTGATTCTGGAGTTACTGCTGCTTCTGTACATTAATTCCCGTTTTCTCTGAATTTTCAACACCTATATCTGGAGAATTGGGACACGTGCAACGTATGGGAATTTTTATTGAAGAAACGTTTCGCCACACAGTGGCTTCATCAGTCCAATACAAAGTAGAAATGGATAAGGAGAGTCGAAGTTTGAGGTAATCAGTCCCTCAACCTGGAATCGATGTGTTCAGTCCATCATAGGGCCAGAGAGGTGGACTGAATACATCGATTCCAGGTTGAGGGACCGATTACCTCAAACTTCTCCTCTCCTTACCCATTTCTACTTTGTATTGGACTGATGAAGCCACTGTGTGGCGAAACGTTTCTTCAATCAAGATTCCCATATGCTGCATAAGTGTCCCAATTCTTCAACTTGTAGGTTTTCAAAACCATTCATCACACCAATATCTGGGTTCTTCAACGAATATGTTAGTCATTATGCGAATCAATTGTTTTCAGAGATGACAACAACTTAGAGACCATTCAGGTTTTGCATTTCTTATTTATGTCCATGTATAAGCTGGCATTACGCCATTACTGAAAGGTCCACACCAAAATGTCCAGAAGATTTAACGTAGCTGATAAACTTACCCTGACACAAATGGGTAGGGAATGTTGGTTGCTCGTTAATGTCTTGGTCACTGAAGCAGGTATGATAGGTCCAAGTCGATTACATTTTGCCTGAACTTCATTAAGAATGTGAGAATCATAGATGGTTTCCAGTAGAGCTTAGAATACGAAAAAATCTTCTCCAAAATCTCCAGAGTACGAAACAGTAATTTGCGGTGCGGAGGGCACAATAAGGGAACACTATATCAACATTCGTGGTCCCAGACTATTCAACATTTTAACAAATGATGTCAGAAACACTGCTGGAACAAGTGTAGAAGTCTTGAAGAGAAAACTGGACAAGTATCTTCACCAGGTGCCAGATCAGCAAGGTTGTGATGGATATGTGGGGCAGCGGGGCCTCCAGCAGCAACAGCCTGGTTGACCAAGCCAGCATCAGACGGGCCTGTCCCATGGCTTGGCTCCCAGAGTAGTAAGACTCTAGAAACTCCTCAAAATTATATCAAAGGTTCGCAACAAGATTACAGATGGTCATTTAATATTCCGGAATAATGACAAATTTTCTGTGATCGAGTATGCGATTTAATAGGCAAGATTTATGGGTCGAACTTCAAATGGCAAGGAAACACTCGTAATTTTTGTTGTTGGAGTGAATATTAGCAAATTGCGAGGATGTTAGTGTTAGCTGTCTTCTTCACCTGGTGTATTACTGTTACCTTTAAATATAAATCAGAACTACGGGCGAACAAGTGCTTACCGAACTCTCAGCTACAGCCCCTCATTAGAGAACATGTAAACATACATACACATGAACGTAGAGGTATATACGGACGTATGCACGTAAATGGACACGCATATGTACAGATAATGATGAAGATGGAAGGTCAAGAACATAGCTCTACTGTAAATACAATAAGAATCATCACAGATAAGAAACCGGGCAGGGAACTATGACTCGATCCCTGCAAAATGCAACTAGGCTAGCACAAACACACACACACACACACGTAAATACTTTCGCGCCACACACTTACATGAAAATAAGTAAAGGAAAAAATCTCCCTAGGACAACATAAATCTTGAGCTAAGAAGAGTGAAGATAGATTACTCGCGACAGCCAAGCGACTGTTTTGAAATGCAAAACATGGGAACCTTTTTGAGTTACGGCCCGCGCCTTCCATATTTTAGCTGCGAGACTTATCACCAGTGTTGAAGCCGACGTCAGCCTCTCAGCTGATTTGTGGAAAATGAGTTTGTTTTTCCCGCCGCCAGGGGGAATTAGTGACCCCCCCCCTTTCCCTCCCACACAATGTAAACAAACCCTTCGTACAGGGTGTGGGCATGCAAGGTTGAGCTGTGGGTGAGTTGCTGGGGTTGGTTGGGCGTAAATGACGGGTGGTGAGGGGGTATTAATGAATGGGTGATTGTGTGATTTGGTTGTTTTGTTGGGGAGGATTGGGTGTTTGAGAAGGAATTAATTGTGTCTGAGGGCAGGTGGATTAAATGGGAAAATTCAGCGAGTGTTCTGCTCGTGTTGTGTACTTGCTCCTCCGGATGCGGTAATGAAACATCAGGAGAGTGGAAACAATTGACTCTCTCTCTATGTTGTGTATTAATTATACCTTTTCACTTTAAAAATACTAGTTTGGAATTAAAACTACGTAGCTGTATTTTTAATATGCTTAATTGATTTCAAAATACTACCTATGTTTTTCTGGTCTAATTAACTGAAAAATTCGTCATCTTAATATATATTATAAAAAGCTTGTGTTTTTTCACAATGGTACTGAAAAGGCACAGCAGCAGAATTAACTTTTCTTGGGACAACGTTTCGCACTGTGTACAACGTCACACGGAGGTTTGTAACCTCTGTCTTTTCGTCACCGTTACCTCCTGGCTACACATCCATATATCTAAACAAATTTTTTTTTTTAACTCGCCTGCCTAAGGATAATGCCTCACATGTTCTGTAATTTAAAGGCTGTGCAGTGCGTTTCAGGCATTGCACTCTGCAACAGCTTTAAACATTGATCTGTTATAGACAAGAATTCACATAGGAGATAAACCTTATACATATTGTAATGGTGGTAGAATTACTGATATTGTTAGGTAAAAGGACACACTCTTGGAGATCGAAACGTTGCCACAATAAATGTCGCATTAGTTGCACTTGTGTCCTTTTACCCAACATATACATGTTCAGTTTCGAAGGGGATCAAAGAAATATTGATAAATTAGACACATGTGCAACTCTTGGGTATCTTTATTGAGGAAACGTTTCGCCACACAGTGGCTTCATCAGTCCATACGTAGGAGAAACTTGAAGAACAGGAGGAGAATGAGGTAATCAGTCCCTCAACCTTGAGTCGATGTTTTCAGTCCATCAATCTTGAATAGATGGACTGAACACATCGACTCAAGGTTAAGGGACTTATTACCTCATTCTCCTCCTGTTCTTCAAGTTTCTCCTACGTTTGGACTGATGAAGCCACTGTGTGGCGAAACGTTTCCTCAATAAAGATACCCAAGAGTTGCACATGTGTCTAATTTATCAACATGTCGGTTCTCTGAACCATTCATCTACAAAGAAATATTCTTTAGTGATGTTAGTTGCATCGAGTCAAAGAACCCTTCTTCCCCCACGCCCCTTGACGCATTCTTTACTTTTCTGTGCCTAGTTGTGACTTGACAGTGGTCTCGGACGGCCCGAAACGTCAAATTTCTCTCCCCAAGTTCGGGTTTTACGAATTGTTTTAACCACGCTACTGTGATTTTATTCTCAGACACATACAAGAGACAAACTTCAAATGCCTCTCCCTCTTAGCATAGATGCGACCCTTAGATTCGTTCAGTATATAAATCCAAAACGTCTCTCCACTTTCTTACACCGAAGATCATCTCAAACGAAGATCGAAATATAATATTTTACATTTTTTTGTTTCCCTGTGGATTCCACCAGTCGTCAAGCGTCCGTTAGTTATGTTTTATCGTTAATTTGTTTTTGTTTTTTTGCACAAGGGGCACGAATCCCACTGAATAAAGAGAAAACTATCAACAGAACAATGGTCAGGTTTGTAATCATTACCACGTACCAAGACTCGCAGGTAAATCTCCTTCATTTGTCTTAATATACGTGAATCAGCTAGAGTTATGCACTCGGCTGTTTATCCTATAAAACACTAGCTAAGAGGTAATTTTCATTAGATATACCGTAATTCTAGATGGGTTAGATAGCTCCTGGGATACAGATTCTAAATCTGTTTTCGATTTTTAACTAGCACTTTTAGTTTATTTGATAAGATCAATCAAACTCGAAAACTTAACGCCTTACCTGGAGAGTTTACCGGGAGAGAGTTCCGGGGGTCAACGCCCCCGCGGCCTGGTCTGTGACCAGGCCTTGTAATTTAGGAAATAACTAAAAAATTGCAACAGGAAAATAAGAAAATATTTGGAATCAATGTTCTAAAAGCTATAGAGTTTACCTGCAATGTGGAAATAAGGAATAGGAAGCTGTAAGAAATAAGTTTTGATGAAAGACTGTTAGGCTTCTTGTATTAAAGAACAACTCATCTACCATCGTTCTTCTCTGTATCGGACTGAAGAATCCACTGGCTGGCGAAACGTTTCCTCAATAAGGATTCTCAAATGTTACACAAGTGTCTTATTCTTTAATTTCTCTAGTGCCAATAAACCAGTGACTAGTTTCCCTATTAATGAGAGCAATGGGATAAATATGGCCACTCAGGACACAGAAGCAACATGGGAAAGTTAGAGGCATTACGATGAGCAGTTTCAGGAGTAGATATACAGTGTCCTGCCGAGCAAGACTGTGAAACCGGGAGACGAGAGTTAACAGGAAGGACTTCAAGCTATGACTCGACACTATAAACAAAACTTGGTGGTAGTATCTAGGCAAGTGCCACTGAGTACACGCTTCGCATATCGCTGGAGAACCTGCGTCTGTTGAACTATTCCTGTTAGCAAATTGCACAACACAAGTGGTGTAACTTTCTCTAAACTCATGAAATTCCTTGATAACAAACTTGGCCGAGTGCAGTTTGCTTACCTATCTCTGTTCCTATTCTGACTTGCTGGTATTGCAGACCGAAGGAAAATAACACAGTGTTACGTGTCTAGAGTTTACCTAGAATACTTTTAGATTATTACAGTTTCTACCATAATTCCGCCGTCTGTTGTTGAGAGTTACTATTGTTACAACTCGATTTCCTTGCATCTTTCTTCACCCTTTATATTTCTCCCCCCGTTCTTCACCCTCTACACTTCTCCCCTCATTCTTCACCCTCTACACTTCACCCCTCATTCTTCACCCTCTACACTTCACCCCTCATTCTTCACCCTCTACAATTCACCCCTAATTCTTCACCCTCTACACTTCACCCCTCATTCTTCACCCTCTACACTTCACCCCTCATTCTTCACCCTCTACAATTCACCCCTAATTCTTCACCCTCTACAATTCACCCCTCATTCTTCACCATCTACATTTCTCCCCTCACGGTCTTTACCCTCTACATTTCTCCCCTCACAGTCTTCACCCTCTACATTTCTCCCCTCACAGTCTTCACCCTCTACATTTCTCCCCTCACAGTCTTCACCCTCTACATTTCTCCCCTCACAGTCTTCACCCTCTACATTTCTCCCCTCACAGTCTTCACCATCTACATTTCTCCCCTCACAGTCTTCACCATCTACATTTCTCCCCTCACAGTCTTCACCCTCTACATTTCTCCCCTCACAGTCTTCACCCTCTACATTTCTCCCCTCACAGTCTTCACCCTCTACATTTCTCCCCTCACAGTCTTCACCCTCTACATTTCTCCCCTCACAGTCTTCACCCTCTACATTTCTCCCCTCACAGTCTTCACCCTCTACATTTCTCCCCTCACAGTCTTCACCCTCTACATTTCTCCCCTCACAGTCTTCACCCTCTCCATTTCTCCCCTCAGTCTTCACCCTCTCCATTTCTCCCCTCACAGTCTTCACCCTCTCCATTTCTCCCCTCACAGTCTTCACCCTCTACATTTCTCCCCTCACAGTCTTCACCCTCTACATTTCTCCCCTCACAGTCTTCACCCTCTACATTTCTCCCCTCACAGTCTTCACCCTCTACATTTCTCCCCTCAGTCTTCACCCTCTACATTTCTCCCCTCACAGTCTTCACCCTCTACATTTCTCCCCTCACAGTCTTCACCCTCTACCTTTCTCCCCTCACAGTCTTCACCCTCTACATTTCTCCCCTCACAGTCTTCACCCTCTACATTTCTCCCCTCACAGTCTTCACCCTCTACATTTCTCCCCTCACAGTCTTCACCCTCTACATTTCTCCCCTCACAGTCTTCACCCTCTACATTTCTCCCCTCACAGTCTTCACCCTCTACATTTCTCCCCTCACAGTCTTCACCATCTACATTTCTCCCCTCACAGTCTTCACCATCTACATTTCTCCCCTCACAGTCTTCACCATCTACATTTCTCCCCTCACAGTCTTCACCATCTACATTTCTCCCCTCACAGTCTTCACCATCTACATTTCTCCCCTCACAGTCTTCACCATCTACATTTCTCCCCTCACAGTCTTCACCCTCTACATTTCTCCCCTCACAGTCTTCACCATCTACATTTCTCCCCTCACAGTCTTCACCCTCTACATTTCTCCCCTCACAGTCTTCACCATCTACATTTCTCCCCTCACAGTCTTCACCATAAACACATTTCTTCCAATCCCATAAAACTTAATGCATTTCACGAAGAGCCAAATATAAGTGTGCTGGAAGCTCGATCCTCCGACCGCTTACTCCGGTCTCTGATCAATTAGATTGTTTGGCAGTTGCATTCCTCTTCACACTCATACTTTAACGATAATATTCAAGGGAGAGGTCCAGACCCGTAGGGACCATACAGCACTTGAGGACTGGGACGTAGTCAGGTTTCACACCTCATTGGAGGATGCTCCACCTCCACGGATCAAGAGCCCTTCACCAGCCTCAAGGCACGTTCCAATGAAGTGACAGAAATAAGTTAATTAAACCAAATATTTGAAGAGAAAGATCGCACTGTTTATTATTTTATTAATTATTATTACTAGTGTTATTATTATTGCTTTATAATTATTAGTATTATCATTGTTATTATTACTAGTCTTATTATAATTACTATTATTACTTTTATAATTATTATTAGCGTTGTCATTTTTTTATTATATATAATTATTTTAATTATTATTCCCCAGACGCTGTATAACCTTGACGAGTTTAGCTCTTCCCCATTAATAATACTGATGGGTCATGGCACTGAAAACTTTTGATAGTGTGTTTGTGTGTGTTTGTGTTTGTGTGTGTTTGTGTTTGTGTGTGTTTGTGTTTGTGTGTGTTTGTGTTTGTGTGTGTTTGTGTGTGTTTGTGTGTGTTTGTGTGTGTGTGTGTGTGTTTGTGTGTGTTTGTGTTTGTGTGTTTGTGTGTTTGTGTGTGTTTGTGTGTGTTTGTGTGTGTTTGTGTGTTTGTGTGTGTTTGTGTGTGTTTGTGTGTGTTTGTGTGTGTTTGTGTGTGTTTGTGTGTGTGTTTGTGTGTGTTTGTGTGTGTTGTGTGTGTTGTGTGTGTTGTGTGTGTTGTGTGTGTGTGTGTGTGTGTGTGTTACCTGGAGGTTACCTGGAGGTTATTCCGGGGATCAACGCCCCCGCGGCCCGGTCCATGACCAGGCCTCCCGATGGATCAGGGCCTGATCAACTAGGCTGTTACTGCTGGCCGCACGCAGTCCGACGTACGAGCCACAGCCCGGCTGATCCGGCACTAACTTTAGGTATCTGTCCAGCTCTCTCTTGAAGGCAGCCAGGGGTTTATTGGCAATTGTGTGTGTGTTGTGTGTGTTGTGTGTGTGTGTTGTGTGTGTGGTGTGTGTATTGTGTGTGTTGTGTGTGGTGTGTTGTGTGTGTTGTGTTTGTGTTATGTGTGTGTTATGTTGTGTGTGTGTGTGTGCGTGTTGTGTGTGTGTTGTGTGTGTGTTGTGTGTGTGTTGTGTGTGTGTTGTGTGTGTTGTGTTGTGTGTTGTGTGTATGTTGTGTGTGTGTTGTGTGTGTTGTGTGTGCGTTGTGTGTGTGTTGTGTGTGTTGTGTGTGTGTTTTGTGTGTTGTGTTGTGTTGTGTGTGTTGTGTGTGTGTGTGTGTGTGTGTGTGTGTGTGTGTGTGTGTACTCACCTATTTGTGGTTGCAGGGGTCGATTCTTAGCTCCTGGCCCCGCCTCTTCACCGGTTGCTACTGGGCCCTCTCTCCCCGCTCCATGAGCTTTATCAAACCTCGTCTTAAAACTGTGTATGGTTCCTGCCTCCACTACGTCATTTTCTAGGCTGTGTGTGTGTGTGTGTGTGTGTGTGTGTGTGTGTGTGTGTGTGTGTGTGTGTGTGTGTGTGTGTGTGTGTGTGTGTTGTGTGTGTGTTGTGTGTGTGTTGTGTGTGTGTTGTGTTGTGTTTGTGTGTGTGTTGTGTGGTGTGTGTGTGTGTGTTGTGGCCGACAACCAAGGCTGGCAGAACTGTACAGCACGGTACAGAATTTTGTACGGTACGGTTGACAGGTGCAAGAAAACGGAAAAATACCGTACTGTATCGTACTGCCAGTCTTATCTACAATACTGTACTGTACTGACAACCTTACCTACAACACTGTACCGTACTGCCGGTCTTACCTACAACACTGTACCGTACTGCCGGTCTTACCTACAACACTGTACCGTACTGCCGGTCTTACCTACAATACTGTATCGTACTGACAACCTTACCTACAACACTGTACCGTACTGCCAGTCTTACCTACAACACTGTACCGTACTGCCAGTCTTACCTACAACACTGTACCGTACTGCCAGTCTTACCAACAACATTGTAGCGTACTGCCAGCCTTACCAACAACACTGTACCGTACTGCCAGCCTTACCAACAACAATGTAGCGTACTGCCAGTCTTACGAACAA
The DNA here is from genome assembly GCF_038502225.1 of Cherax quadricarinatus. Taxonomy (NCBI): domain Eukaryota; kingdom Metazoa; phylum Arthropoda; class Malacostraca; order Decapoda; family Parastacidae; genus Cherax; species Cherax quadricarinatus. The sequence continues at coordinate 11,843,782 of NC_091365.1, read as the reverse complement.
CACTGTAACGTACTGCCAGCCTTACCAACAACACTGTACCGTACTGCCAGCCTTACCAACAACACTGTACCGTACTGCCAGCCTTACCAACAACACTGTACCGTACTGACAGCCTTACCAACAACACTGTACCGTACTGCCAGCCTTACCAACAATACAGTGTTGTGGTGCCTCTGTTTTAGGGACGACCATGCCACCTTTAACCCCACTTCTTCAACTATTCTTTTGTCTGTTCTCCCTGGGTGCCTTGCTCTGTTGGTGCTCTGTTGGCTTGTTGGTGCTCTGTTGCTTTGTTGGTGTTCTGTTAGTGTCCTTTTGCTCTGTTGCTGTATTGATGCTTGGTTTTGTTTGTGCCTGGCTGTGTTGGTCATCTGTGATTGCTGTTTGTCTGTGTATGTGTTTGTGTGTGTGAGCATGTAGGAGACCTAGTAAGTGTGCGAGTGGCAGAATGAGTCTCACACAGCCAGCGAGCGAGTGGAAAGGAGTGAAAGATTGTTAGTGTGAAAGAGTGAGCTAGATAATAATTGAAAAAGTTAGCGGGTGAGAGTGGTTAAATGAGTGAGCCAGAAGGTGAACGAAAGGGAATAAAGGAACCAGAAAACGAGTGAACATAGTTTTAAAAATAGAGGGAGTGAAAGAACGAGCCATGAAGAAAATTAGTGAAAATCATCGTTTAAGTTAAAACATATAAAGTTTCCCATATCTTCTCCAGAAAGCTGAAGCTTAGAAATGCTTTCTCCAGTGAGCTTCAGCTTAGCCATATCTTCTCCAGTAAACTGAAGCTTATTTATAACTTTTCTATTCAACTGAAGTTTACCCATTCCTTATCCAGAGAAATTAAGCTTTCCCATACCTTCTCTTGTGAAACGAAGCCTATCATTTATAATTAATTACAATTGTGACCAGGTGTGGACGTATCAGTGGTTCATTACTTTGTAATTTGTTCATGATGGTAACCATGTATAGGAGTGAAGCTGATTCATTACCTTTGTAACTTGCCATGATTGTGACCAGATCTACCTGGAGTTCATTACCTTTGTAACTAGTTCAGCTGTCATAACGTTGGGGTCCAGTCCCTGGACCCATTATGTACCTCTGTAATCTTTTGACTACCTCACAAAGGATGGGTATGGGGTGCATAATAAAGATATTAAACTAAAACTTATTCAAAACCAGAAGCTTCGGCAGAAAAATAATCATGAAGACATCGTTACTGGAACTTGAAGCCTACCAGTATACGAGGGTCATCAAGGCTGCATGTAGCCTTTTTCACCACCAGACATGGATACTTACGGTAGAAATTAAGCTCTCAGCATATACACGCTAAGAGAAATATACCTCTTGGTGAAGTACAGCCGAAAACAGGTGATCCTAAATTGTGCAAAACAACCCAGCCTCAATGTGGCTTGTTTGAAGCTTGGAAAGTGAGGTAAGGTTTGTCAGGGATCTGGACAAGTGTTTCCTAACGGGGGGAGGGGGTCTTAGTCATATGATGACCTGCAGCTAGAGCTTTTGGCCATCTGACCGAGGCCTTCCACTGGCTTATCCCTCCAGCCCTTTACCAATTATGGTTATGATTATATCCATTGATTACTGTAGGCTTGTTTAACACACCTTAGTGTATATACCCTGTGTAAATACATTCCACGGATTCTTTGATCTCACACACGCCAGTAAATATTATGATACGCCTCGTGGAGGTATACTTATTAACAGAAGCATACATAAAGAATTTTGAGTATATATTTTTTTCAAGAGGCCTTTTAAGTATTCTCGATATTTTTTTTTATGAAAATACTTGGCAGGGTTTGTTTATTAAGTAAAAAATAAATGTTTGAAGAATCGTGTAAATATCTGAGTGTGTTTTCCAAGTTATATTTACGGATAAAGTTGTGTACCTGGCTCGATACATAGTTTTTTTTTACATTGTTATATATACTTAGCGTTAGTTTCTTAGATCGGCGCCTCCACTCAGCAGCACTTAACCAGGTCTTCGTTAAGTTGTTTTAGATCAAGAGTAACCCGTGTAGTAAGTACCAGCACGTTATCTTATATTGGTAGTAGCCTATGTTTTGGGTACCAATATGGTATCTAGCATCGCTAGTAGCCCATGTTGTGGGTACCAACTCGCTAGTAGCCCAGGTGGGCACCAGCACGCTATCTAGCATCGCTAGTAGCCCGTGTTGTGGATACCAACACGCTATCTAGCATCGCTAGTAGCCCATGTGGGCACCAGCTCACTAGCATCGCAAGTAACCCGTGTCGAACCTCCAGGTTCAGTAAACCTCTCAAAATTAAAACCTGGCTTACCAAATCTTTTTCAGTTTCAGTGTTGACATCGGAGAAACAGCGGGAAGAGGAACAGTTGTTCGGAAATCTTCAAAAATACCGTCAAACAAAGTAGCTAGAACTTACCTTTTCTAGCCTCGCTTAGAGATGAACGTTTCGCTCACTAATAAAGAATGTAAAGGCACAATACCTTGACGATCACTACACAAATAACTCGAACATAGAGGTTTCGGTTTGACTTGGAATGTTTACAAATTCACGCTGATAAACCATGATCAGCTATAGGTTTCACAGAATTATCCAAAGGAATTATTCATAATTCAGTTTCATTCGATAATTTAATGTTTAGGTTAGCATTAATTATCGTCCTTAGCGTTAAAAAATTATCTTATTTGTAAATTGAGCAAGTTAAGCGAGAAGAGAAAGTAGATGACTTGAATTATATAAATGTTGATATATTATTTTTGTATATATGAAGCGCTAAACTCTTGGGTTTGTTCACGGCAAGAAGAGGTGAAGGCTCGATCCTTCTTAGGCTAATAGCGAGACACACTACTATCACAGTCTTCACTGCGAGACACACTACTATCACAGTCAGTCTTCACCACGAGAGAGACTACTATCACAGTCTTCACTGCGAGACATACTATCATAGTCTTCACTGCGAGACACTACTATCACAGTCAATCTTCACTGCGAGACTACTATCACAGTCAATCTTCACCGCGAGACACACTGCTATCACAGTCTTCACCGCGAGACATACTACTATCAAAGTCAGTCTTCACTGCGAGACATACTACTATCAAAGTCAGTCTTCACTGCGAGACATACTACTATCACAGTCTTCACTGCGAGACACACTAATATCAGTCAGTCTTCACTGCGAGACACACTACTATCACAGTCTTCACTGCGAGACACACTACTATCACAGTCTTCACTGCGAGACACACTACTATCACAGTCTTCACTGCGAGACACACTAATATCAGTCAGTCTTCACTGCGAGACATACTACTATCACAGTCTTCACTGCGAGACACACTACTATCACAGTCTTCACTGCGAGACACACTACTATAACAGTCTTCACTGCGAGACACACTACTATCACAGTCTTCACTGCGAGACACACTAATATCAGTCAGTCTTCACTGCGAGACACACTACTATCACAGTCTTCACTGCGAGACACACTACTATCACAGTCTTCACTGCGAGACACACTACTATCACAGTCTTCACTGCGAGACACACTAATATCACAGTCTTCACTGCGAGACACACTAATATCAGTCAGTCTTCACTGCGAGACATACTACTATCACAGTCTTCACTGCGAGACACACTACTATCACAGTCTTCACTGCGAGACACACTACTATCACAGTCTTCACTGCGAGACACACTACTATCACAGTCATTCTTCACTGCGAAACATACTATCACAGTCAATCTTATATATCCTATACGTATATCTATATCCTTTCTTAATCTAAACTTGTCTAATTTGAATCCATTACTGCGGGTTCTCTCTTGGAGAGATATCCTCAAGACCTTATTTATATCCTCTTTATTTATTAATACCTATCTTCCACTTATACAGTTCGATCATGTCTCCCCTAATTCATCGTCTAACAAGTGAATGTAATTTAAGGGTCTTCAATCTTTCTTCATAAGGAAGATTTCTAATGCTATGTATTAATTTAGTCATTCCACGCTGAATGTTTTCTAACGAATTTGTGTCTGTTCTGTAATATGGAGACCAGAACTGAGCTGCATAATCTAGGTGAGACCTTACTCATGATGTATGAAGCTGTAATATAACCGCTGAACTTCTGTTGCTTACACTTCTTGATATAAATCCCAGTAATCTGTTTGCCTTATTGCGAACGCTTAGGCATTGCTTAGTCCTTTTCGCAATCTGTATGGCTAAGTTCCGCATTATTTAACTTAAAAGTGCTAGGGTTATGGATGCTCCCGAGCTTCAGAACCTTGCATTGATCTGCACTGAACTGCATCTGCCACTTTTCTGACCAGGTATTGAGTTTGTCTAAATCCTCCTAAAGTTCCCTGATATCTACGTTTGAATCAATTATTCTACATATCTTTGTGTCATCGGCGAATTGGCTCATTTCACTAGTAATTCCCTCAAGATCATTGATATATTATAAACAACAACGGGCCCAAGACTGATCCCTGTGGAACACCACTTGTTACAGATCCCCACTCGGATTTAACCCCATTTATGGACACACTCTCCTTCCTGTCTGTGAGCCATGACTCGATCCATGACAGCACTTTTCCCCCAATGCCATGAGCTGCCACTTTCTTTAACAGTCTTTGGTGCGGAACTCTATCAAAAGCCTTACTAAAATCTAGGTAAATAATATCAAATTCTTTATCGTGATCAACAGCCTCAAAAGCTTTACTGAAGAAAGTTAATGAATTAGTTACAGGAACGGCCTCTCGTGAATCCATGCTGAATATCATTAATCAGATTATGCTTATACAGATGGCTTCTTATAATCTCGGCTATAATTGACTCTAGTAATTTGCCTACAATTGAGGTCAGGCTTATTGGGCGGTAATTTGACGGTAACGACTTGTCCCCTGCTTTAAAAATAGGAATTACATTAGCCATCTTCCACATATCAGACACTACACCTGTTTGAAGAGATAAATTAAAAATATTAGTTAATGGTTCACAGAGTTCCATTTTGCATTCCTTAAGAACCCTTGAAAAAACCTCATCAGGTCCCGGCGGCTTATTTTGCTTCAGTCGGTCTATTTATTTCATAACCATTTCACTAGTGACTGTGATGTTACATAATTTATCTTCTTCTAGCCTACTATAAAAAATAATTACTGGGATATTGTTAGTGTCTTCCTGTGTAAAAACCGAAAGAAAATAATTATTTAAAATCGAGCACATTTCATTTTCTTTGTCAGTAAGATGCCCATAGTTATTTTTAAGGGGACCTATCTTATCTCTGACTTTTGTTCTATATACCTGGGAAAAACTTTTCGGGTAAGTTTTCGAATTTCTAGCAACTTTAATTTCATAGTTCCGTTTAGCTTTTCTTATCCCCTTTTTAATGTCCCTCTTAATGTCAATATACAGATTCACAAGATGACCTCTTTTGATATGCCTATAAATTCCTTTATGTCCTAAAAGATATTTGAGCCTATTCATCCATTTTGGGTCATTTCCATTTGATCTAATTTCTTTATATGGGATAAATGTTCTTCGGGCAGCATGTATAGTGTCCAGAAAACTGTCATATTGATAGCTCTCTTCGTTACCCCAGTCAACAGATGATAAGTGTTCTCTAAGCATATTGTAATCTGCTAAGCGAAAATCTGGGACTGTTATTGAGTTATCCCTACTATCATTACTTCCCTTCGATTCTAAAGGTAATTGATTTGTGGTCGCTAGCACCAAGTTCCTCTGAAATTTCTAAATTATTAACAAGGGATTCCTTGTTTGCCAGAACCAAGTTGAGCAGGTTATTTACCCTTGTAGGTTCTGTCACAAACTGCTTCAAAATATCCTGAACTACTTCTAAAAAGTCGTTAGATTCTAAATTCCCAATCAAAAAATTCCAATCAGTATGTCTAAAGTTCAAGTCCCCTAGAATTACAACGTTATCGTGCCTTGTGGCCTTAACAATTTCATCCCACAGTAGTCTTCCTCGGTCTCTGTCCAAGTCTGGGGGACGGTATATCACGCCTAAAATCAATTTTTCATGCCCCTCTGAAAATTCTACCCAAACAGACTCAGTATGTGTTTCAGACTTTATACCCGTTTTTATGCAATAATTTAAACGATCACGGACATAGTGCCACCCCACCCCCCTTTCCCAATACTTCTGTCTACTTGGAACATTTTAAAACCCTGAATGTGACATTCAGCAGGCATGTCCCTATTTTTCATATTAAACCACGTCTCAGTTATGGCAAAAACATCAATGTTACCAGCACTTGCAACTAATCTCAATTCGTCCATCTTATTTCTCGCACTACGACTATTAGTATAATATATTTTTAGAAACCCTCCCTTCTCTCTTTTTTCTTCCTGCTGATTTCTGTTCCTCCATTATACCTGTTACTCTCCTTATCACCTAATAACTGGTTTCCTTAAAACTCACACTATCGCTACACTCAGAATACATTGATTTTCCACGAAAACCCATACCACTATCTATTTATAGTTTAAAGGCCTAACAGCTCCCTCCACTGCATTGGCCAGTGCTCCCACCCCAAACCTAGATAAGTGAACCCCATCCCTGGCATACATGTCATTTCTGCCCTAGAAGAGGTACCAGTTGTCTATGAATGTTACTGCATTTTCTTTACAGTGTCCAGCCAGCAATTGACACCAATTGCCCTGAACAACCATTCATTTCCAACTCCTCTCCTGGTTAAAATGCCACATATGACAGGGCTCCCACCCTTCCTAATTATCTCTATTGCTGTCCTATACCTGCTAATCAGGTCTTCACTCCTACGTCTGCCAACATCATTGCCTCCCGCACTGAGGCAGATAATGGGATTGCTCCCATTACCCTTCATGATATTGTCCAGACGGCTAACAATATCTCCCATTCCAGCACCAGGAAAATATACCCTCTGCCTCCTCTTCCTGTCCCAAAGACAAAATGCCATATCCATAAATTTCACTTGACTCTCCCCAACTAAAACAATGTTCTTACTTTCACTGGTGGAGTTCGTAGTGACGTTCCCGATGGTCTTCGTTGGGGTTTCAAGGGATGTCGACTCATCCTCCTCTGACAATGATTCCTTGGTACTCATTGTGACGTTTCCAGTAGACAACACACATTCGTCGGGTAGCACTGAAAATGGGGTTGGAAGTCTCCACAGCAGCCTTCTGAATCTTCGTTGTTTCTGCCACTCCAACAATCTTCTTCATTTTCAGCTTTGTTCCATGTTGGCCGGCCACTGACCAGGTTCCTCTCTTGGCCTAAGGACTCACAACAGGAGGATTACTTCGAATCCACTTGTTTTCCTCCGTCAGTCGCCGTATCTCAAGCTTAGCAACCCTAAGCTCCTCTTTCAGCTGCTGGTAGAGTTGCTCAAGAGAGAACATCTTGTGCAGATTCACGGAGAACACACTGGACAGATCTTCACAGAGCTACTAAGTACAGGTCACCTAGTGTTCGCTCAGGTATCTTTCTGATGTATACCAGGTTCTTCGTGGTGTCTAGGTTCTTAAGACGGTGAGATTTTCTTAGCATTTCAACTTCCTTCGGTGGATGTAAATCTTGTACTATCGACAATGGTAAAGAAAAGACAAATTGCAGAAGACGCGTTAACTCCATTATATTTCGTATTATTTATAGCATTATCAAACGTTATCAAGTCTATACAAAGCGAAACTTTGTGAAGGTAAGACCTTATTTTGCAACGTCTGTTTTCTTTATATCTCATTATTGTCTCTCGAGAATATCAGAGTATGCAAACAAAAAAAACAAAAATCTTGGGTCTCTGAAATGAAATTTTTACCTCTACTGTCCAACAAGAGGCAAGATATGGCATCCCCAAGCCCTTCTAATAGAGTTTTAGTCTCCCAAATGAGTTTAAGCGCCACCCATCCTCAGCCAGGGGGTCCCCTGACGGAACCCCAGGTCGGCCTAAAGGTCTTAAGGCTCCCCGCCACTATTGATCCCAGGCGGTGGTGCCTGGGGCTCCCTCTCACACACACACACACACACACACACACACACACACACACACACACACACACACACACACACACACACACACACACACGCGCGCGCGCGCACCTGGGGGAGGGTGGTCACCTTCGCCACGATAATGACGTTACGAACATGTTAAAGAGAGTGTTGTAGCTGCAGTGACTTCCTGCTGTCCAGCATCAATCACTGTTTATTAGACAGCCTTCAGAGTTCCAATGTTGTCTCTTCGATAGACGGAAAACGTGTTTCACTGTCGGTGCCGAAGTTAACCGTAAAAGCCTCCCTTGCTGTCTAATTCTGCCCTCTAGCGTCTCTCCCTGCGACTGTCTTTAAGTCTCAGTGTCTGTATGAGAGCCGTCAAGTCTTTCTTACTGTCTATGGCAGCCGTCAAGCCTCCCTCACTGTACGTCTCGGTGACAGCCGCCAAGCCTGCCTCACTGTCTACCCATGACAGCTGTCAAGCATCCCTCACTTCCTGTGTCTTGACAGCCACGGGACTTGCCCAATACTTGCTCCGCTTTTCATCTATTTCTTACTTTCACGTCGCTTCTTTTCGCATTTGTATTTTCGTGAGTCCGAATGTCGTTCTGCCGACGATAGTGAAGAAAAAACCCACTGCAAAACAAGCTGTGTCTGGAGCTTTATCAATTCATGTATGCTGTGTATAGAGCTTTATCAATTCATGTATGCTGTGTATAGAGCTTTATCAATTCATATATGCTGTGTATAGAGCTTTATCAATTCATGTATGCTGTGTATAGAGCTTTATCAATTCATATATGCTGTGTATAGAGCTTTATCAATTCATATATGCTGTGTATAGAGCTTTATCAATTCATGTATGCTGTGTATAGAGCTTTATCAATTCATATATGCTGTGTATAGAGCTTTATCAATTCATGTATGCTGTGTATAGAGCTTTATCAATTCATGTATGCTGTGTATAGAGCTTTGTCAAGTCGTGTTCTACTGTTTGGAACTTTACCAAGTCTAGACTTGATTAAGCTTCACAGAGGGCGAAGCGTTGTCCCAGTTAAAGTTCTTTCTGTATCCTGTAGCCCTTCTGTTATTCTTCCTGTTTTCCTATCCACCCTGCAGCTGCTGCTCACAGGTAAGGGAAAGCATTCCTGGGTGGCAGCGCGGGTGCCACTCTCCCTGCCTTCTTGGATGGCAGCACGGGTGCCACTCTCCCTGCCTTCCTGGGCGGTACTCACTGACACGATAACCATTGTGCGTGTTGGTGTGAGTTTTTTCCTGTCACGAACAGGTCTGTGAATCAATGAATAACCTTGAAGCCTTGAGAGAGGCAAGAGGGAAGGACCTACCTTCTGAGAGGTCAGGTAGGAGCTAAGTACCTGCCGGGAAGGAACGGTATGCTGAGGTACCAGAACCTACCTTCTGAGTAAGGAGGGGTGTGTGTGTGTGTGTATATATATATATATATATATATATATATATATATATATATATATATATATATATATATATATATATATATATATATATATAAATGTCGTGCCGAACAGGTAAAACTTGCTATTTTGGCTTAAATAGCAACGCTCTTCTTGCCGAATAAGGCAAGCTAAAATTTGTGTATACAGTAATTTCGCAAAAATAATTTTGAACCTAACGAAAAACATATATTTTTTTGTTTATTTATTATTAAATTGTTTATTATTAAATTATTGTAAACTTATCTAAATTATTTTTAGCTGAATTAGGCTAAATTGCGCTTAATAAGGTAAGTTTTCTAAGGTTATTCTGGTACCAAGTAAACCTTCGGAAACTTACCTAACCTTATTATAACAAGCGCAATTTAATTTAGCCTAATCCAACTAAATATATTTTGTACAAGTTTACAATAATTTAAACTTATGTCCCGTCTGTGATAGTACACTGACAGTGACTAACATCAAACATCTAATGTCATACTCTGACCTGCAAGATGTCAAGATACGGAGGTCGCGCAACATCGAAATACAACTATGCACATGCTAAATAAGATCCTTGTGAAATAAATTCACGAGAACACCAATATACACTCTCACCAACAGACTTATGGAGAAAAATACAAGCTCGTGAATAAGTATATATGAGAGCAACGAAAAATCAGGAGAGAGCAACAGCAGCAGCAAGTCTAAATAATTACAAAGTATTATTTGTGTCAGTGACATTGACAGCCTTCACTCCACACTCTTCCGATAGTTTCTAGGATGCTGCTGTGGGTGAGTGATACACAGTAACAACTCTCATCCACACATGCAAACTATAACACAGCATGACTGTTGCACATGTGTCATATCAACATGTCGGTAGTGCATACAATTATCATATAACATAAAGAGCATGAAATATACAGACAAATGGAAGAGGTGAGAGAGGTAAGGAGGGCATTCCCCCATCACAGCGCTAGCCAATTAACATAAGCATGGGAACATAGGTGAAAAAGTTACAATTTATCAGACCCACAGGATGCTGGTGTTCTGTTACATACCCACATAACTGCATCGTCAGGAATACACGACAAAACATCACAAGATATAATATTGAGATCCCACCTTTGGAAAACGTGAGCTTCATGACATCTGTACGAGCAGATATTGTGCACAAAAAAGGAAACAAGATATAAGAATGACAATTAGATAATACAAACATTGCATGTATAACTGAAGGTCACAAACATTCATATAAATATGCAAAAGTAGTGAAATTATATTACTGTGAGGTTATATATTTGCATGTCACAATCTTTCCTCTCCCTTTCACCTTCATCTCTCTCCCTTTTCCTCCATCTTCCTTTGCATTATCTCCTCTTCAACTGCTGATATTTTCTTAGCATCATTCCTCTTCTTACCCCACCTTCCTCTTGCCCTCTCCTCTTCCCCCCCCCTCTTCAAACTCCTCTCTTCTTTTAAGTCCCCTCCCCTGGCTCCTCCAACACCTGCTACCTCATTTACCCTTTCTCTATTATTCCTTCATTACCCTTCCCTCCTCCGTTACCCTTTCTCTCCACCATTACCCCTCTTCCCTCCTTCCTTCTCGTCTCTCTTAATCCATCAAATCCCTATCACTTTCTCCTACGGTCCTAATTCCACCTCCCTCTCCTAACTTCACCTTGTCTTTCCTTCCTTCCTTCCCATCTCCGGCCATCATTACCACCTCCCCTCCGTACTCTCTCCATTTTTTCTACCCCATTTACCCTGTTACCTGTTCGTCTTCCTCATTCGCTTCTCCCTCATTCCCCTTGACACCTCCAACATCATGTTATCTCCAGAGAGGTCGTGACGCATTCTATAAAGTGGCAGTAATGATTGTTACTTGTCCATCCTCCTTGTGTAAGGAACATCCTACTCGACCCTGGGTGTAGGGACTTCCTATATGACCCTGGGTGTAGGGATTTCCTACATGACCCTGGGTATAGGGACATCCCACACGACCCTGGGTGTAGGGACTTTCTATACGACCCTGGGCGTAGGGACTTCCTATACGACCCTGGGTGTAGGGACATCCTACTCTACCTTGGGTGTAGGGACATACTAAACGACCCTGGGTGTAGGGACATTCTACAAGACCCTGAGTGTAGGGACATCCTTAACGACCCTGGATGTAACAGCATCTTACACGACCCTGAGTGTATTAACTTCCTATACACCCCTGGGATTATCAACATCCTACACAACCCTGGATGTTTCACCCTACAAACCCCTGGGATTATCAGCATCCTACCTCTGGCTATATCGACATCCTACACGACCCTGCGCGTATCAACATCCCCCACCACTCTAGTTCTAAGTCGTTCTCGACCTAATTCACACGAGACTCCCAGAATTGCCCTTAAATGACCTCGTCACCAGAACAACCTTCTCATCAACTAACACAACTACAATTCCCACTCTGCCCTTCAAAACAACATCAAAGGATTTATCCTTTTTCACTCTCCATTTTAATGCCAAAATTAGAGTCATTTTAACCAGTTGACAATTGTGCTACGTCAACCTGTCTTGGTCTGTTTACATGAAATTGAATGTCATTATATATATTTTTGGGGGGGTAGGAGAACCTTGTTTGGGTAATGATGTCGACAGGTTTTGAGTGAGTTGAGTTGTTTTATACGATTATTTTTTTTCTTCCTAGGGTTATATGTTGTGTGTGTACTCATCTATTTGTGGGTGCAGGGGTCGAGTCACAACTCCTGGTCCAGCCTCTTCGCTGGTCACTCCTAGGTCCACTCTCTCACTGTTTCATGAGTTTTATCGTGTGTGTGTGTGTGTGTGTGTGTGTGTGTGTGTGTGTGTGTGTGTGTGTGTGTGTTACACTTGAGTTTTAAATTCAGGTTTAGAACACGTAAGATTATTGAATTACATGAAGAACACAAGAGAACATCGAATCTTAGGCATTACGCAGGAGAACAAAGATTCGCACAACGTACGTACATTAAGAGAACATAGTCCAAAGAACATGAGAACATAGAACACAGAATATAACACAAAAACACAGAAGAATATAACAAAAACACAAGGGAATGTAATACGATGAAAACAAAGAACAACACAAAGAACAGAAGAACAGAGCGTGAAGAACACAAAAGAACATAGGACAAACATAAGAGAACATAAAACACAGAAGACAAAATAATATAGAAAAACCAAAAACACACAAGTAAACAAAAATAAAACAAGAACATAAAACATGAATAAAAAACGACAAGAACACACAATATTGCCACACAATACCATCTCACAATTTCCCACAATACCATACCACAATATCCCACAGTATAACATAATATCCCACAATACCATCCCACAATATCTCACAATACCATCCCACAATATCTCACAATACCATCCCACAATATCCCACAATACCATCCCACAATATCCCACAATACCATCCCACAATACCATCCCACAATATCCCACAATACCATCCCACAATACCATCCCACAATATCCCACAATACCATCCCACAATACCATCCCACAATATCTCACAATACCATCCCACAATACCATCCCACAATATCTCACAATACCATCCCACAATACCATCCCACAATACCATCCCACAATATCCCACAATACCATCCCACAATACCATCCCACAATATCTCACAATACCATCCCACAATACCATCCCACAATATCTCACAATACCATCCCACAATACCATCCCACAATATCTCACAATACCATCCCACAATATCCCACAATACCATCCCACAATACCATCCCACAATATCCCACAATACGATCCCACAATACCATCCCACAATATCTCACAATACCATCCCACAATACCATCCCACAATATCCCACAATACCATCCCACAATATCCCACAATACCATCCCACAATATCCCACAATACCATCCCACAATACCATCCCACAATATCTCACAATACCATCCCACAATACCATCCCACAATACCATCCCACAATACCATCCCACAATATCTCACAATACCATCCCACAATACCATCCCACAATATCCCACAATACCATCCCACAATACCATCCCACAATATCCCACAATACCATCCCACAATATCTCACAATACCATCCCACAATACCATCCCACAATATCTCACAATACCATCCCACAATATCCCACAATACCATCCCACAATACCATCCCACAATATCTCACAATACCATCTCACAATGTCACAATATCCCACAATATCCCACAATATCACACAATATCCCACAATACCATCCCACAATACCATCCCACAATATCCCACAATACCATCCCACAATATCCCACAATACCATCCCACAATACGATCCCACAATACCATCCCACAATATCTCACAATACCATCCCACAATACCATCCCACAATCTCACAATACCATCCCACAATACCATCCCACAATACCATCCCACAATACCATCCCACAATACCATCCCACAATATCCCACAATACCATCCCACAATACCATCCCACAATATCCCACAATACCATCCCACAATACCATCCCACAATATCCCACAATACCATCCCACAATACCATCCCACAATACCATCCCACAATATCCCACAATACCATCCCACAATACCATCCCACAATATCTCACAATACCATCCCACAATATCTCACAATACCATCCCACAATATCTCACAATACCATCCCACAATACCATCCCACAATACCATCCCACAATATCTCACAATACCATCCCACAATACCATCCCACAATACCATCCCACAATACCATCCCACAATATCCCACAATACCATCCCACAATATCCCACAATACCATCCCACAAGAGCAGTTACTGAACATTTAAAACCTTCAGTCAATATCTTAACGTTAACCTTCTTTTGCATATATATTAGAGATTACTATCTTTGTGGGAGAGGGGAGATTGTTGGGGAGATGTATGGAGGGGAGGGAGATAGTAGGAGATGTATAGAGGGGTGGGAAATGGTGGGGAGATGTATGGAGGGGTTGGAAAGGGGAAGATGTATGGAGGGGTTGGAAAGGGGAAGATGTATGGAGGGGTTGGAAAGGGGAAGATGTATGGAGGGGTGGGAAAGGGGAAGATGTATGGAGGGGCGGGAGATGGTGGGGGAGATTTATATAAGGGTGGGAGATGGTGGGAAGGTGTATGGAGGAGTGGTGGGAGATGGGGAAATGTATGGAGGGGTGGGAGATGGTAGGGAGATGTATGGAGGGGTGGGAGAGGGGAAATGCCTGGGGAAGGAGTGGGAGAGGGGAGACAGACACGACAGAACGGAAAAAGAAAAGGGGGTTGACGTTCAAGAGGAGAGGGAAGGGGTAGCAAAAGGGAAAGATGACCAAGGGGAAATAAGGGGAGGAAGAAGTTGGGTTAACGTTAGGGGAAGGGGAACGAGAAAGAGAAAGTAAACGGAAAAGAGAAAGGTAGAAGAACGAGGGGAAAAACAACGATGATAATTTTATGTGATGTGAAGGCTCGATCCTCCGTCCTCTAATAGCCATACAGACCAAAAGAAAAGAGGGGAATGTAGCTGAGAAAAAATATTTAAGGTACACAGGGGGGAAAGAGAAGTGATGGATGTGAGGGGGTGAATGCGAGTGGGATGGATATGAGGGGATGGATAAGAGGGGATGAATATGAAGGCTGGATGAGAGGGGATGGATGAGGGGGATGGACGAGGGGGATAGATGAGAGGGAATGAATGTGAAGGATGTGAGGGGACTTTCAATTAGTAAAAGGATAGGGGATAGAGGATAATGATGAAGATGGGTGGAGAAGAGAAGAATAAAGGGAGGAGCTGCGTGAGATAATCAAGGGAGGGAAAACAGAGAGGTGATTCAGAAGGAAAGGGAAAAGAAAACGTACGGAGAAGGTAAAGAGGGGAGTAATTAGGAGAGAGTGGCAGGTGAGAAGGGAGGTTGTAGAGGGAGCGGGGAAGGAGAGAGAGAGAGAGAGAGAGAGAGAGAGAGAGAGAGAGAGAGAGAGAGAGAGAGAGAGATGGAGATGGAGATGGAGATGCTGGGGAGGGAAAATAGTGAGTGGAAAGAATTGAAGTAGGGAGAACTGGAGGGAGGGAGTGCAGGAGGGAGGGAGGGAGGGAAGGAAGGAAGAAGTTAGGAATGGAGAACGGTAGGAAGTGGAATGAGGGAAGGAAGGAAGGAAGGAAGTGGGGAAGGAGGAAGGTCTTGGCTTATACCTTCACTCAGGGCGGAAAATTACCCGGGATTTCATTTGAGTTTCATCCCTAGAGATAGTTGGAGGAAGAAGAAGAGTGTAGAAGTAGTAGTTGTTGTAGTAGTTGTAGTTGTAATAGTTGTAGTAGTAAGAGGAGAAGAACACGAGGGGAGGAAGAGGAAAAGCCGACAGAAAAGAGATAAATGATAATGCGCTGAAGATGAAGTTAAAAAATAAGAGAAGCAAGGAAGAGAGTAAATGGGGAGAGAGAGAGAGAGAGAGAGAGAGAGAGAGAGAGAGAGAGAGAGAGAGAGAGAGAGAGAGAGAGAGAGAGACATTGGGGCTGCTGGTCTTGAAATTTCTAAAACGCTGTTTCTTGCCTCTTTTTCCGTCTTTACTCTTCAAGATGCAGAAGAAAAGACGTACATCTCACGAGAAGCTTTTGTGAACACGTTTCGCCCCCTGTGGTGGTCTATCACGTCACGTCATAACTCTACTGAGTTATGTTTCACACCGTGTAAAGCTTTATCATCTTCAAATCTACCACCTAATCAAACTTAATCTTATCTAACATTATATATATATGTATATATATGTATATATATGTATATAATATATATATATATATATATATATATATATATATATATATATATATATATATATATATATATATATATATATATATATGCAAAACAACCACTCTGAAAGAATAGAGAAATTCCAAGCGCTTTCGTGACTACTCACATTATCAAGGAACTATATATATATATATATATATATATATATATATATATATATATATATATATATATATATATATATATATATATATATATATATATAATATTATATACACGCACACACCATAGGCCATTCGGATTGGTGTTGCTCTTCGCCTAGCCGCCTCCATCCTCACCGAACATAGGTGTATTTGCGGCAGGGCAACAGCTGATCAATTCGGACTTCATGGTCTCGCGTGTCACACAGCAGAAGGGAAGTATGCCAGACATGAGGAGGTCAGTGACATCATAAAGAGAAGCCTCGCCACAGCCCGTTGTCCAGCTCAACGGGAACCCCAAGTGCAGAGGTCTGATGGAAGTCAAAAGCGTCCTGATGGAGCCACTATGCTACCCTGGAAGGATGGAAAGCAGATTGCCTGGGACTGCACCTGTGCCGCCACATTGGCAGACACCTATTGCCATACTCCGTAGTGGAAGGGGGTGGAGCTGCCAGCCACAGGGAGACCAAGAAGATCAGTAAATAGGAAGACCTTCCCCCCTTGCTATAACTTCACCCCAATAGGGTCGGAGACCCTTGGAACATGGGGCAAGTGTGCTCTAAAGTTCCTCAAACAGCTGGGTGAAAAGCTCGTCATAGAAACCAAGGACTACAGGGTGACCAGCTTCCTCTTTCAGAGACTCAGTGTTGCGATCCAGACAAGAAATACCTGCAGCATTCTGGGCACGCGGCCCACCGCCGGGGAGCTGGACGAAGTATTCGAGATGTAGCTCTGAGTTACCTATGTTGTTTTACTTTCTATTGTATTTTTGTGAATGTTTTGTCAATGTATTTTGTCTTTAAATAAAATATACATTAAATATAGGGGGTGGTAGAAGAAAATTCTCAAACAGCTTCAGGGAGAACCTTGAGTTTTCCCTGAAGCAAGTTTATTCTTTTCCCTGAGGATGAGGGTCCCTAGGACAGTTCTAGTGGTGGTACCTCCCTATATAATCTACACACACACACACACACACACACACACACACACACACACGTCAAGAAATTAGAGAAAGTACAAAGGTTTGCAACAAGGCTAGTCCCAGAGCTCAAGGGAATGTCGTACGAGGAAAGGTTAAGGGAAATCGGACTGACGACACTGGAGGACAGAAGGGTCAGGGGAGACATGATAACGACATACAAGATACTGCGGGGAATAGACAAGGTGGACAGAGATAGGATGTTCCAGAGAGGGGACACAGGGACAAGGGGTCACAACTGGAAGCTGAAGACTCAGACGAGTCACAGGGACGTTAGGAAGTATTTCTTCAGTCATAGAGTTGTCAGCAAGTGGAATAGCCTAGCAAGTGAAGTAGTGGAGGCAGGAACCATACATAGTTTTAAGAAGAGGTATGACAAAGCTCAGGAAGCAGAGAGAGAGAGGATCCAGTAGCGATCAGTGAAGAAGCGGGGCCAGGAGCTGAGTCTCGACCCCTGCAACCACAATTAGGCGAGTACAATTAGGTGAGTACACACACACACACACACACAAACAAACAAGTGGTATTGATCAATAACAACACTGCGACTAGCCAAGGAGTCGAACCCATGCCGCTTTGCCCAGCCTCATGGTGGGCGAAAACTCATGACGCCTTAATCCATAGGACAAAGGCACACAATTAAGGCGTCATAAGTTTTCGCCCACCATGAGGCAGGCCAAAGCAGCATGGGTTGGACTCCTTGACTAGTTGCAGTGTTGTTATTGATCAATACCACTTGTTCGTGGGTACAATAATATAATGCTCGTTGTACTAGTACATCAAACAGGGAGTAGAATGAAATTAGCCTAAAGGGTAGTACCTCCCTGGAGGGTAGTGCCTCCCTGGAGGGTAGTGCCTCCCTGGAGGGTAGTGCCTCCCTGGAGGGTAGTGCCTCCCTGGAGGGTAGTGCCTCCCTGGAGGGTAGTGCCTCCCTGGAGGGTAGTGCCTCCCTGGAGGGTACTACCTCCCTGGAGGAAAGTACCTTCCTGGAGGGTAGTACCTCCGTGGAAGGTAGTGCCTCCTTGGAGGGTAGTGCCTCCTTGGAGGGTAGTGCCTTTCTGCAGGGTAGTGCTTTCCTTAGGGTAGTATCTCCCTGGAGGGTAGTGCCTTCCTGGAGGGTAGTGCCTTCCTGGAGGGTAGTGCCTTCCTGGAGGGTAGTGCCTTCATGGAGGGTAGTGCCTTCCTGGAGGGTAGTGCCTCCCTGGAGGGTTGCTGTCATGTAGTCTACTACCAGAGTGCACAGTGGTGAACACCGTTCATTGCCTCTTTCTAGTGTAGCACCCTCCATCCCACTGTCCATCCATCCCTCTTGCAACAGCGTAGGGAAGGAGGGGAGAAAATGATGCAGCGACCATTTTCTGAGCCAGAAGGCATATTCTCATTCTCTCTCTCCCTCTCTCTCCCTCTCCCTCCCTCCCCCTCCCCCTCCCCCTCCCCCTCCCCAGCATCTTACTATCTACAGCAACCTATTCGTTTCCCCTCACTTCCCTCCCATCCTTTCCATTTCCCCTCTTATCAGTTCCAATTCCCCTCCTTCCCCATTCCCCATCCGTCCGAAGTCCACTTCCTCCCACCTTCACAATTCTTTTCATCCTTCACGTTTCCAAATGTTACCCTTCCATCCCTTGTTCCACGTTCCATACCCATCTATACCATCCCTCCCATCCTTTCAACACCTTCCCTTGCATTCCTCTTTCGTTTCTTTCTTTTCATTCCTTTTTCATCACCATTCCTTCCATCCCTACCCTCCCTCATACTTTCCCTCCCTTCTCCACCATTCCAACCTTACCCTCCACTCCTTCCACACGCTAGCTCCCATCTCCATTCCTTCCATCCCTACCGTCCCTCATACGTCCCCTCCCATCTCCTCCATTCCTTCCATCCCTACCCTCTCTCACACATTCACTCCCATCTCCACCATTCCTTCCATCCCTACCCTCCCTCACACATTCCCTCCTATCTCCACCATTCCTTCCGTCTCTCCTTCCCCATTCGGCCGCCATCGTCGCTTCAAGGATCGCTTAAAATTACGTTTGGTAGAGGGGCTGGGAGAGACCAGCTCAGTGCCACCAACGTTCCCACCAGCCTACATAAACCAGACCAAAACACGTTCAAACTACCCACTTATTTGCACTTACATTACATACTTACGCTTTCGTCACCAAATTCTCCCCATCATCAGAACTACTTTCACGAAGACCCGGTCCCTGTGCACTGAGATGATGATGCTGTAGTGGATGCTGCTAGGTGCTTCTTGGCACTGGCACCACTGAGGCACTCTTCGCTGCTGCCGGCACGAGGGGACACATTTTCCTTCGGTAAATTTTTCCCCTCGGAGTCGTCTCTGGGCGAAGGAAATCCTGGTTGAAATTTTAAAATCTGGGCGAATGGTTCAGGCGTCTTGTTTATGCAAGATTTTACGGTGTTAATTTATGTTGGGCAGCGCTCCCTTTCCCCCTGCAGTGTTAATGTTAACACGAGTGCCATCCTGGGAGAGCCAGAGGGGAGAGATAGAGGGGAGATTTAGAGGGCGGTAGTTTTAAAGTTTTGAGTTGAGGGATTGAGAAGTTGTGCAGCGAGTGTCCCTTCCACAACGCCCCCGCTGATAGTAATCACCTGCCTCTCAACTCTCACCTATTTCCTCTTATATATATATATATATATATATATATATATATATATATATATATATATATATATATATATATATATATATATATATATAATTACACACACACACACACACACACACACACACACACACACACACACACACACTGACGACACTGGAGGACAGGAGAGATAGGGGGGACATGATAACGACATACAAAATACTGAGAGGAATTGACAAGGTGGACAAAAACAGGATGTTCCAGAGATTGGACACAGTAACAAGGGGACACAGTTGGAAGCTAAAGACACAGATGAATCACAGGGATGTTAGGAAGTATTTCTTCAGCCACAGAGTAGTCAGTAAGTGGAATAGTTTGGGAAGCGATGTAGTGGAGGCAGGATCCATACATAGCTTTAAGCAGAGGTACGATAAAGCTCACGGCTCAGGGAGAGTGACCTAGTAGCGATCAGTGAAGAGGCGGGGCCAGGAGCTCGGACTCGACCCCCGCAACCTCAACTAGGTGAGTACAACTAGGTGAGTACACACACACACACACACACACACACACACACACACACACACACACACACACACACACACACACACACACACACACACACACACACACACGCGCACGCGCGAGCTCATGCACACGTACTCCCTCCCCAGGCCAAGTGTCTATCGATAAGTGCCTTTGACAACTAGTAACTGCTAATACTACTCTCTCCAGATAATTCGTAATGAACAATCATTGAATAAACAGAAGTGGGGCCA
Source organism: Cherax quadricarinatus (assembly GCF_038502225.1). Lineage (NCBI taxonomy): Eukaryota > Metazoa > Arthropoda > Malacostraca > Decapoda > Parastacidae > Cherax > Cherax quadricarinatus. The sequence goes on along the minus strand of NC_091365.1, from coordinate 11,822,972 downwards.
GGAGCTGTGAATTTACCCCTGCAGCCACAAGTAGGTGGGAACACACACACTGCTATCACTGAATAAACAAGACTGGACGGGGACTGGAGCTGTGTCTTGATATATATTTATAATTGCGAGACGTTTTTGATGTTTATTGCAAGTGGTAGATGGGTAATATAAAGTACTTAGAGCAAAGGGAGATTTTATTAAGAAAACGTTTCGCACAAAGAGATCCTGATCAAACTTCATCATGGCATGACTAAGTATTACGTGTTCGAAACGTTGTTTTAATTATGACTTGTCTTTCTACTTATTACTCATGGTTATAGAAGTGAATGCCAGTTGTAATTATTATTGTTATTATTGAAATCAAGAGCTAAACCTGTATGGGGTGTTTAGCGCTGAAGTGACAGTTCGAGTGTCAGAGATGCCGCAGTTGACGTGTGCAAATGACTCTCTTATCGGTAAGTTACCTGCAGTCGGTTCCGGGGGCCACCGCCCCCGCGGCCAGGCCCCAGACCAGGCGGCTCTGGTTGCTGGCCTGATCGATCAGATTGTTGGTTCCCGTCGCCAGTAGCCCAACGTATATACCACAACCCTGCTGATCCGGAACTGATTTGAAGAATTAGTTGAGTTCCCGCTTAAAGACAACCAGGGGTCTTGAAAACAGTTAAGGGTCTTGAAGACAGTAAGGGGTCTTGATAACAGCCAGGGGTCTTCGACAGCCAGGGGTCTGTTGGTAATCCCCCTTATGCATGAAGGGTGTTGAGCCCTTTACAGTTATTGAATTCTCTGAGTACTCACCGCTCGCCTGCTTTTCACTGCAGGTACCTTGCACCGTCTTCTCAGTCTCTTGTGTGTTTGTGTGTAGTTATTTCAGGGTACAAGTTTGGGACTAATCCCTCCAGAATCTTCCAGGTGATTATAATGTATCTTTCTCCCCTACTATCTAAGGAGTACAGTTCGAGGTGATCCCAATAATTTAGGTGATTGACTGAGTCTTATGTGGAAAGTCGGAAGAAAATTGGCTTTTTTTTGTGTGTGTGTGAGAGAGAGAGAGAGAGAGAGAGAGAGAGAGAGAAAGAAAGAAAGAGAATACCAGTATGGCTCATTCGCCGAAGGAGCATTGGATGCTCGATATTCCGTCCGCTAATCATGAGATACATACGCTACTTAACTGTCCTCGCCTAATTCGGAAATGGCGTTGAGATTAATGGAAGCAAGAGTGAGCGAAAGTTGTAAAACTTGTTTGGAAGGAGCATGGAGGAAGCGAATGTAAATAAAAAGTTGAGGAATCTGTGAAGCATAACGGAAGGAAAGTGACATGAGTGATGAATCTGTGAAGGAGTTTGTAAATGAATGAAAACATAGAACTGTGATATGTGTCGACTCTCTTGTCCGAGGAGGAGGCTGGAGGCAGTGGAAGTCTCGCTGTGTGAAGATTATACAGAGAATAAGAACCGATGAAATTTGAATTTAGTGTTGTAATATGAAAGGTACACTTCAAAGGCCGGAATAATGTTACTGATTGTTTCTTCTGTAATAATAATGATGATAATACATATAATAATCTTTATTATTACAAGTACATGTACAAGGTATATAGGCCTAGTTGACATCACTGGCTTACTACTGTATAGAAAGCCCCTTGTTATGCATAGCATTTCGAGTAAATTAGGTCAATGTTGTCCCAGGATACGACCCACACCAGTCGACTAACACCCAGGTACCCATTTTACTGATAGGTAAACAGGAGCAGGAGGCGTCTTAATAGTGTATACACAAGTAAACACTGAATAAATCTGCAGTGGATTCGAGGTGTAGGGCACTTTCGAGAAAGTGTTTGAAGGAGAAAGTAAAATGAGTGTTTAGAGGAAGGAACTTGAACATCAGCACTATCCAACGACTCCGAATTTTGGATCTACCTGAAGCTGAAGACGTGATATCATTCAGCTTCACCGCATATTTACATGTATAGTTCTATATTTTTGTATAGAATAAGGCTTATGCGCCTACTAAATTATAAGATAGATTTGAATATCATATTATACTCGTATATGTTTGTATTTTACATTCCCGTTAGTCTGAAATACTCGAAGCTGAAATATTTCACGAATAGGAATAAATATATACTTGTGTGTTAATAATGACTTCGTAAATATTTTTTTAAATATATATTTTAGAATATAGTATCATACATTGTGTAGAGAGATTGGTATGACACGTAAAGCATTCAGGTGTATACTCACCTCTGAGAAATACACACCTATTGATGTAAATATACACAGAGATACACATCTCCCTGTGAATATACACAGTATATATAAACTCTTAATGGATCGGGCCGTGGGGGCGCTGACCCCGGGAACACCCTCCAAGTATACACCTTCCATTAATACACCCTCTATGTGTACACCCTCCAGGTATACACCCTCCATGTGTACATCCTCCAGGCATACACCCTCCAGGTATACATCCTCCATGTGTACACCCTCCAGGTATACATCCTCCAGGTATACATCCTCCAGGTATACATCCTCCAGGTATACATCCTCCAGGTATACATCCTCCAGGTATACATCCTCCAGGTATACATCCTCCAGGTATACATCCTCCAGGTATACACCCTCCAGGTATACATCCTCCAGGTATACATCCTCCAGGTATACATCCTCCAGGTATACATCCTCCAGGTATACATCCTCCAGGTATACACCCTCCAGGTATACACCCTCCAGGTATACACCCTCCAGGTATACACCTTCCAGGTATGCAGATCGACTTAAACTTGTTGGGGGTCAATTCCATTTGGAAATATTGAGACCAATAATCTGGGAATCGGGTTAAGGTGGAAGACAGTTAATGAGAACGAGGGAGAACAGGAGTAATTAACAAATGTGAAACATATTACAAGCAAAGAAAAATTTAAGCAAGTTAGCGTATCGATTCCATAATTTTCGTAGATAAGTTATTAGGCAATCGGGCGTAGAGAGACAGAGACAGAGACAGAGACAGAGAGAGAGAGAGAGAGGTGCAGCAATAATTGAGTTTTTTGACTTCCAAAGGCAAGAATGGGGTGAGATAAAGACGGGAGAGAAATGGAAACAATTAACTATCATGAGGGATACGTTAAGCTAGGACAGGTGGGTAAGGTAGTAATCTAACACGAGTCGAAACTAGACCAATTTAGGCTAGAGGTAAGTGATCGAAGCGTCAAGAGGTGAAGTAGAGAGAAAAGTTGAAGCCACGTGAGAGAGAGAGAGAGAGAGAGAGAGAGAGCTGTATCTGTCAGGTAGCAGCCCATCTAGTAAGTTAAACACACACAATACACATTAAGCAATATGACTCAAGACATCGCAATAACACGATTGCAAAGAACCCACGGAACGGGTGGAGTTTGAACCCATGGCAAGCGAGTTCTAAAACTACAAGCCAGTTCTGTTTTTAAGCAGTGTGAGTGGCGATACCATCACGTATTGTGGAGAACACAGAGCAGTTTTGCGTTCTGCTGTCTAATATTGGGGAATTGGCATCTGCCTTGTCGGCATCGAGCCTCCCTATTCCAGGTGGATATAAAGTCCATTGTCACATCTTGCGGCGCATCCCTCCTTTCTCCCCAGTGTTTTTATTGGACATATTTAATTTTATTGACAAGTGGGGTGCTTTACCACAGCAGCAGCCTGTAATTCTGGTTTCCACAAAGTGCAGAGAAGCTGCAAACTAATGCCCATCTCTCCAACGAGCTGCATCTGCAAGTTGATGGAAGGAAAGAATGTTACAGGTTCGTAATGTCTGGAACTTAGAGATGAAAAATTGCCTCTCATCCGTGTAGTTTGGCTTCCTCAATTTCTAGCCAATGATTGACTCCTTGGTTCGGCTGGCCGATGGCATCCAGTAAGGTTTCACCAGACGCCTTCATAGTTTAGCACTCTTCTTTGACCCGTGGAAAGCCAGACACACAACTTGGAGGGTTGATGCTCTTTGCCGTCTCCAGTTGTTGGGCCTGGAGGTTCGTCTCTTTCAGTTCCTCTAACAGTTTCTGTCTAGCAGATCGTTCAAGTTGAGAATGGTTTGTACCACTCGTGGGAGGAGGGAATCCAACAGGGCAGCATTCTGAGCACCACATGTTCTATTATGGCCATGGATGGTATGGTCGGGGTTATCCTTGAAGTCTTGGGTTGCTTGCATGTGGACAATCTTGCAGTGTACCGCACTGCATCTACTCCTGGGGTAGCCTGTCACCGACTTCAGGTGGCTACTGGTTTTCCACTCGGAAGACGGTGGCTATTCCCTTCACACGGTCCCGGGTCAGACAGCTTGCTTCGTATGTGCTTCAGGGCGTGGTCTTCCCAGTGAGCAGCAGGTAACATTTTTGAGGATATGTGAGCGTTGCCGGAATGTGGCCTCTGATATAAAGAAGCTCAAAGATAAGGTTTTGGGGCGCTAGACATTCTTAAAGGGCTCTCCCACCATATATGGAAGCGAAGCAGTTGATCATGAGACCTTGTGCCGTTCCAGGCTGGATTATGGTTGCTAGATCTAGTCCTCGGTTAGATCTCACCTGCTGTCTTTGCAAAATCCTCTTCATCATAAAGGAATATGCTGTTTTACAGGTTTATTCCTTATTTCCCATGTTAACCCTCTATGTTGAGTCTGGTAAGCTTTCCCTGGAAATCCACCACGAGAAGCTAGGCTTGAGCTAGTTGTTTTGGATTCAGAATACACTTCTCATTCTTTGTGAAGGAGAGGTGGAAAGGGCCGTTTGCTTATCATGTAAGGCTTCATGTATCATTTGGTATTAGGATAAGGGGTCCCTTCTCCTGGACTGTGCCCTGCTTGGACAGTGTTAAAAGTTTACCTTTATAGGCAGTAGACAAGACCCCTAAGTGTCAAGCCTTGGCGATAACTATGGTTAATTTTTTTTTTCGTTGTATGAGACTAATCTTTGTCGAATGAGAACCCGCTTCACAAACACATCATGATAGTATTTTTTATTTTTTTTTTTGCATGTCTTATTTATATTAGTAGATTTCATTATTTGTTATATTTATCGTTGTTTTTCTTGTGTCTGTACACATGCCTTTGTTTTATTGCTAAGCGCGCAGAATGATCTACGTGGGTCAAACCTCTCTTCAAATATCAAAATTACCTACCTACACTCACTGACGCCACGGCAACGGAGTAAACACGAAGTGTCGAGTGATTTACACACCTGTTGGCACTATAGTAACTGAGGGTTGTGTTAGGACAGAACTTGCAGAAGAAAAAGAACAGAAACTAACTCCTTTGGTACCTCACTAGATGGCAGAGCGATCGTCTGTAGATTTAAAACAAAAATACTCCTAAACTGTTATAAGATCGATAATTGATAACGATCCAGGTCGGACCGAAGCGTCTGTTTACTCAAAAAAAAACTGTGGGTTGTGAATTGCTCCATTATTTGGTATTATGGATTTGATTCTATATTTAAATATCAAAATTATGGATTGGGTGTAAATTGTTCCACTCACGGAACTGTGACTTTTATTCAGCACTAAATATATAAATTGTTTGGTGCGAATAGTGCCAACCACTGGATTGTGACTTGGTTTGCTCCTAATTCTCAAAATTGAAGGTAGTGAATTGTTCCAGCCACATTATTGGTCTTTATTCCACACTAAAATCGCAGAATTGCGATTGAGTACTGAATTGTTCCGGCTGCAGTGTAGTATTTAGGCTTTTATTTAAATGTTAAGTAATAAAATTAGGAGTTAACATTATTGTTCCAATAACAGTACCGTGATTTTTATTCTTCACATAAGTCCACAATTCGTGAAAAACGCTTCGTAAAGGAGCACGGTGGGAGCTGAGGTGATTTACGGTTTAGCTTGATTCTTCAGCAAACTGTAGTGGAATGCGGTACCATTGTAAACTAGCGTGGGACGCTTCGCAACAGTTTTATAATCCGAGACTTAAATAGACGAGCTGTGAGCATGCGATCCTGGAAGGTTCATTCAGCAGCAGTAGTGGTGGTCGAGGTTCAATTCTCCAACCTCCTAAGAACACCTCTCGGAGTATTGGCGTAGGTACGGAAAGTTGAACCTCCAACACTTACCTTAACACCACTGGGGGTTCAACTTTATTGTGGAATTTCAAGTCCTAAAGGCAATTCGCCAATAGCTACATCATCGTAGGCGTTGGCATGCTAGATGCTGTCAGTCTGACATGCTAGGTACTGTCATAGTCTGACAAGCTAGGTACTGTCATAGTCTGACAAGCTAGGTACTGTCATAGTCTGAGCATGCTAGATACTGTTATAGTCTGAGCATGCTAGATACTGTCATAGTCTGAGTATGCTAGATACTGTCATAGTCTGAGCATGCTAGATACTGTCATAGTCTGAGCATGCTAGATACTGTCATAGTCTGAGCATGCTAGATAGTGTCATAGTCTGAGCATGCTAGATAGTGTCATAGTCTGAGCATGCTAGATAGTGTCATAGTCTGAGCATGCTAGATAGTGTCATAGTCTGAGCATGCTAGATAGTGTCATAGTCTGAGCATGCTAGATAGTGTCATAGTCTGAGCATGCTAGATAGTGTCATAGTCTGAGCATGCTAGATACTGTCATAGTCTGAGCATGCTAGATACTGTCATAGTCTGAGCATGCTAGATACTGTCATAGTCTGAGCATGCTAGATACTGTCATAGTCTGAGCATGCTAGATACTGTCATAGTCTGAGCATGCTAGATACTGTCATAGTCTGAGCATGCTAGATACTGTCATAGTCTGAGCATGCTAGATACTGTCATAGTCTGAGCATGCTAGATACTGTCATAGTCTGAGCATGCTAGATACTGTCATAGTCTGAGCATGCTAGATACTGTCATAGTCTGAGCATGCTAGATACTGTCATAGTCTGAGCATGCTAGATACTGTCATAGTCTGAGCATGCTAGATACTGTCATAGTCTGAGCATGCTAGATACTGTCATAGTCTGAGCATGCTAGATACTGTCATAGTCTGAGCATGCTAGATACTGTCATAGTCTGAGCATGCTAGATACTGTCATAGACTGAGCATGCTAGATACTGTCATAGTCTGAGCATGCTAGATACTGTCATAGTCTGAGCATGCTAGATACTGTCATAGTCTGAGCATGCTAGATACTGTCATAGTCTGAGCATGCTAGATACAGTCATAGTCTGAGCATGCTAGATACAGTCATAGTCTGAGCATGCTAGATATTGTCATAGTCTGATATGTTAGATACTGTCATAGTCTGAGCATGCTAGACACTGTCATAGTCTGATATGTTAGATACTGTCATAGTCTGAGCATGCTAGATACTGTCATAGTCTGAGCATGCTAGATACTGTCATAGTCTGAGCATGCTAGATACTGTTATAGTCTGAGCATGCTAGATACTGTCATAGTCTGAGCATGCTAGATACTGTCATAGTCTGAGCATGCTAGATACTGTCATAGTCTGAGCATGCTAGATACTGTCATAGTCTGAGCATGCTAGATACTGTCATAGTCTGAGCATGCTAGATACTGTCATAGTCTGAGCATGCTAGATACTGTCATAGTCTGAGCATGCTAGATACTGTCATAGTCTGAGCATGCTAGATACTGTCATAGTCTGAGTATGCTAGATACTGTCATAGTCTGGCATGCTAGATACTGTCATAGTCTGAGCATGCTAGATACTGTCATAGTCTGAGCATGCTAGATACTGTCATAGTCTGAGCATGCTAGATACTGTCATAGTCTGAGCATGCTAGATACTGTCATAGTCTGAGTATGCTAGATACTGTCATAGTCTTAGCATGCTAGATACTGTCATAGTCTTAGCATGCTAGATACTGTCATAGTCTGAGCATGCTAGATACTGTCATAGTCTGAGCATGCTAGATACTGTCATAGTCTGAGCATGCTAGATACTGTCATGGTGTGAATATGCTGCTAAGGCTCCAGGAGAGTCTCCGACACTCGCCCATGCGAAACTTTGCAATTAAGATTTTTTGGGGGTCAATTTTCTCCCTTTTAAAATGCAGTTTGAAAGCAAATTTGATCTAAAATTGATAATTTGTTTCTATACTATATGACGTCAATTCCTTTGTATGCGTATCGTAGTTAAAATTATAAATACGTCAGGTGACGCCCAGAAATCTACATGCGTTTATTTTCTTCTTGCCCGACCAATCACATCAAAAGGTGGTACCTTCATGCCGGTGAAGAGCTCTTGATCCAAGAGATCTGAAACACACTATTGCGCATGATTTAATAAGGTTATTCCTTGGGAAGCATTGAAAATGGGTAGAGCAAATATTTTTTGGTAATGGGTTTGGGTTTAAGAAGAATCCGCCTATGGGCCAGTAGGCCTTCGGCAGTGCTCCTCTTTATGCTCTTATTCCCCAGGCGCTGCATGACTCCTACGGGTTTAACACTTCCCCCCATGAATTGAATAATAATTTCTTTACCCGACCAGTGCCGTAAAGCACATAAAGTCTTACCATATGTCAAGCCCTGATTGTGCAAGAGAATTATTGCGCTCTGGGTTGCGGCCACACACGCAACCGCATAAAATATTCAACGAGCAAATAAAGCTACCAATGGCAGTTTCTTGCAGGTGGTGGCGGGTTTAACGAACAAATAAAACTGCTATTATGTGTTTCTTGCAGGTGGTGGCGGGTTTAACGAACATATAAAACTGATATTATAGGTTTCTTGTAGGTGGTGGAGGGTTTAACGAACAAATAAAACTGATATTATAGGTTTCTTGTAGGCGATGGAGGGTTTAACGAACAAATAAAACTGCTATTACATGTTTCTTGTAGGTGGTGGCGGGTTTAACGAACAAATAAAACAAATTACCTTTGTTTTGTTTTTTTTGTGCAGGATGAAGAGGATTTAGCAAAAATGAAACTACTTTTCAGATTTTTATTTAATGAGACGTAAGACTTAGTAAAGACAACTTTCACTGATATTTTCTACCACTGTCAGTGTACTGGTGGTGGTGGTGGGTGTTTACCACTGTCAGTGTACTGGTGGTGGTGGTGGTGGTGGGTGTCTACCACTGTCAGTGTACTGGTGGTGGTGGGTGTCTACCACTGTCATGTACTGGTGGTGGTGGTGGTGGGTGTCTACCACTGTCAGTGTACTGGTGGTGGTGGTGGGTGTCTACCACTGTCAGTGTACTGGTGGTGGTGGTGGGTGTCTACCACTGTCAGTGTACTGGTGGTGGTGGTGGGTGTCTACCACTGTCATGTACTGGTGGTGGTGGTGGTGGGTGTCTACCACTGTCAGTGTACTGGTGGTGGTGGTGGGTGTCTACCACTGTCAGTGTACTGGTGGTGGTGGTGGGTGTCTACCACTGTCAGTGTACTGGTGGTGGTGGTGGGTGTCTACCACTGTCAGTGTACTGGTGGCGGTGGTGGGTGTCTACCACTGTCAGTGTACTGATGGTGGTGGTGGGTGTCTACCACTGTCAGTGTACTGGTGGTGGTGGTGGTGGTGGGTGTCTACCACTGTCAGTGTACTGGTGGTGGTGGTGGTGGGTGTCTACCGCTGTCAGTGTACTGGTGGTGGTGGTGGTGGTGGTGGTGGTGGTGGGTGTCTACCACTGTCAGTGTACTGGTGGTGGTGGTGGGTGTCTACCACTGTCAGTGTACTGGTGGTGGTGGTGGGTGTCTACCACTGTCAGTGTACTGGTGGTGGTGGTGGGTGTCTACCACTGTCAGTGTACTGGTGGTGGTGGTGGTGGGTGTCTACCACTGTCAGTGTACTGGTGGTGGTGGTGGGTGTTTACCACTGTCAGTGTACTGGTGGTGGTGGTGGGTGTTTACCACTGTCAGTGTACTGGTGGTGGTGTTGGGTGTCTACCACTGTCAGTGTACTGGTGGTGGTGGTGGGTGTCTACCACTGTCAGTGTACTGGTGGTGGTCGTGGGTGTCTACCACTGTCAGTGTATTGGTGGTGGTGGTGGGTGTCTACCACTGTCAATGTACTGGTGGTGGGTGTCTACCACTGTCGTCAGTGTACTGATGGTGGTGGTGGGTGTCTACCACTGTCAGTGTACTGGTGGTGGTGGGTGTCTACCACTGTCAGTGTACTGGTGGTGGTGGGTGTCTACCACTGTCAGTGTACTAGTGGTGGTGGTGGGTGTCTACCACTGTCAGTGTACTTGTGGTGGTGATGGGTGTCTATCACTGTCAGTGTACTTGTGGTGGTGATGGGTGTCTACCACTGTCAGTGTACTTTTGGTGGTGATGGGTGTCTACCACTGTCAGTGTATTTGTGGTGGTGATGGGTGTCTACCACTGTCAGTGTACTGGGGTGGGAGTCTACCACTGTCAGTGTACTGGGGTGGGAGTCTACCACTGTCAGTGTACTTGTGGTGGTGGTGGGAGTCTACCACTGTCATGTACTGGTGGTGGTGGTGGTGGGTGTCTACCACTGTCAGTGTACTGGTGGTGGTGGTGGGTGTCTACCACTGTCAGTGTACTGGTGGTGGTGGTGGGTGTCTACCACTGTCAGTGTACTGGTGGTGGTGGTGGGTGTCTACCACTGTCAGTGTACTGGTGGTGGTGGTGGGTGTCTACCACTGTCAGTGTACTGGTGGCGGTGGTGGGTGTCTACCACTGTCAGTGTACTGGTGGTGGTGGTGGGTGTCTACCACTGTCAGTGTACTGGTGGTGGTGGTGGTGGGTGTCTACCGCTGTCAGTGTACTGGTGGTGGTGGTGGTGGTGGGTGTCTACCACTGTCAGTGTACTGGTGGTGGTGGTGGTGGGTGTCTACCACTGTCAGTGTACTGGTGGTGGTGGTGGTGGTGGGTGTCTACCACTGTCAGTGTACTGGTGGTGGTGGTGGGCGTCTACCACTGTCAATGTACTGGTGGTGGTGTTGGGTGTCTACCACTGTCAGTGTACTGGTGGTGGTGGTGGGTGTCTACCACTGTCAGTGTACTGGTGGTGGTCGTGGGTGTCTACCACTGTCAGTGTATTGGTGGTGGTGGTGGGTGTCTACCACTGTTAATGTACTGGTGGTGGTGGTGGTGGGTGTCTACCACTCGTCAGTGTACTGATGGTGGTGGTGGGTGTCTACCACTGTCAGTGTACTGGTGGTGGTGGGTGTCTACCACTGTCAGTGTACTGGTGGTGGTGGGTGTGTACCACTGTCAGTGTACTAGTGGTGGTGGGTGTCTACCACTGTCAGTGTACTTGTGGTGGTGATGGGTGTCTACCACTGTCAGTGTACTTGTGGTGGTGATGGGTGTCTACCACTGTCAGTGTACTTGTGGTGGTGATGGGTGTCTACCACTGTCAGTGTACTTGTGGTGGTGATGGGTGTCTACCACTGTCAGTGTACTTGTGGTGGTGATGGGTGTCTACCACTGTCAGTGTATTTGTGGTGGTGATGGGTGTCTACCACTGTCAGTGTACTGGGGTGGGAGTCTACCACTGTCAGTGTACTGGGGTGGGAGTCTACCACTGTCAGTGTACTTGTGGTGGTGGTGGGTGTCTACCACTATCAGTGTACTGGTGGTGGGTGTCTACCACTGTCAGTGTACTTGTGGTGGTGATGGGTGTCTACCACTGTCAGTGTACTTGTGGTGGTGATGGGTGTCTACCACTGTCAGTGTACTTGTGGTGGTGATGGGTGTCTACCACTGTCAGTGTACTGGGGTGGGAGTCTACCACTGTCAGTGTACTTGTGGTGGTGGTGGGTGTCTACCACTGTCAGCGTACTGCTGGTGATGGTGGGTGTCTACTACTATCAGTGCACTCGCGGTGGTGGGTGTCTACCACTGTCAGTATACTCGTAGTGGTGGTGGTGGGTATCTACCACTGTCAGTGTACTGGTGGTGGTGGTGGTGGGTGTCTACCACTGTCAGTGTACTGGTGGTGGTGGTGGGCGTCTACCACTGTCAATGTACTGGTGGTGGTGGTGGGTGTCTACCACTGTCAGTGTACTTGTGGTGGTGGTGGGTGTCTACCACTGTCAGTGTACTGGTGGTGGTGGGTGTCTAGGGTGTCTACCACTGTCAGTGTACTGGTGGTGGTGGTGGTGGGTGTCTACCACTGTCAGTGTACTGATGGTGGTGGTGGGTGTCTACCACTGTCAGTGTACTGGTGGTGGTGGGTGTCTACCACTGTCAGTGTACTGGTGGTGGTGGGTGTCTACCACTGTCAGTGTACTAGTGGTGGTGATGGGTGTCTACCACTGTCAGTGTACTTGTGGTGGTGATGGGTGTCTACCACTGTCAGTGTACTTGTGGTGGTGATATGTGTCTACCACTGTCAGTGTATTTGTGGTGGTGATGGGTGTCTACCACTGTCAGCGTACTGCTGGTGATGGTGGGTGTCTACCACTGTCAGTATACTCGTAGTGGTGGTGGTGGGTGTCTACCACTGTCAGTGTACTGATGGTGGTGGCGGGTGTCTACCACTGTCAGTGTACTGATGGTGGTGGTGGGTGTCTACCACTGTCAGTGTACTGGTGGTGGTGGGTGTTTACCACTGTCAGTGTACTAGTGGTGGTGATGGGTGTCTACCACTGTCAGTGTACTTGTGGTGGTGATGGGTGTCTACCACTGTCAGTGTACTTGTGGTGGTGATGGGTGTCTACCACTGTCAGTGTATTTGTGGTGGTGATGGGTGTCTACCACTGTCAGCGTACTGCTGGTGATGGTGGGTGTCTACCACTGTCAGTATACTCGTAGTGGTGGTGGTGGGTGTCTACCACTGTCAGTTTATTCGTGGTGGTGCTGGGTATCTACCACTGCCAGCGTACTCGTGGTAGTGGTGGTGGGTGTGTATCACAGTCAGTGTATTGATGGTGGTGGTGGGTATATACCACTGTCAGTGTACTCCTGGTGGTGGTGCTTGGTATCTACCACTGTCAGTGTACTCGTGATGGTTGTGGGTGTCTACCACTGTTTACTCGTGGTGGTTGTGGGGTCTACCACTATCAGTATACTTGTGGTGGTGGGTGCCTACCACCGTCAGTTTACTCGTGGTGGTGGTGGGCGTCTACCACTGTCAGTGTACTGGTTGTGGTGGGTAATTGTGCACAACTCTCCTGCCCTCGCGCTCGTAAAACATCACTGCTTTTTGCAACACATCTTCATTAACCCTGTAAGTGTCATGCAATGCCGACTAAATCATGCATGGGCAAGGGGAAAGGGGTGTGAAGGGAGAGAGTTCTATGCCTGCGTGCGTAGGCAGCTAATTGTGACGTTATCCTCACTAATAAAACGTTAATCAGTAAATTCTATGTTCACCATTTGTTAGGGTAAGAGGAACATTGCAGTAGGCCTACTGGCTTATTCTTGGCAGGTCTTTGTCAGATCCTCAACCCCTAACAAAATTATTCGTCTAACCCATTATCAGTGTTACCCAAAATATTTACAAACACTTAGGTATATCAAAATACAAGTGTGTATTATACACAGGAGAGTGTTTCAATTGAATCTATGTAGATGCAGTAAAACATGAATTTTGTGGTGACGCTTCTGTCCTGAGCCATTGTCAAGTCCAGGATGGACCGAAGCCTCGTCCTATGTACGTTTTTTTGGAGTACTGTTCCAACCACAGTATTGTGACTGTTTTTCAGGAGAACTGTGTGCTTGAAAAATTCTTAGCGCAGAGCAAGACTTTTACAAGAACGTTTCCTTCTAGGAAATTTTTTATTAAGACTTCATGAAGCTCTCTGAGCGAAACGTTACCGTAACAAAAGCCTCAAGTAGGCTAAGTGTCTTTGTATTGCCCTCATAAGTATTGTATATTTCTGCTTCATAATGATCCCTCAATGTACAGCAAATCCCAACATATATAGAATGTATATGTTGGGAATGTATTATATCAGGTGTGTGAATCTTAGTATACAGCAAGTGTTTCCCCTCCACCCCCGTCATCCACCATCTGCTCATCTGTCAGGACACTGCAACAGTGAATCGTAGCCACAACACCAAATATTTGGAAGATTACAGAGCGTGGGATGCTGCGGGAGGTTCTCTGATAAAATGAATGTAATCCCGTAAGTTTCTTGCCATATCCTGAAATACTGTCGTGATAAAACATGGAAGAGGATCCAAACCTACTTTTATGGGTTAAATTCTGTAGATTATTACACTGCTTTCTGCTGAATATATATATATATATATATATATATATATATATATATATATATATATATATATATATATATATATGTATGTCGTGCCGAATAAGCAGAACTTGCGATCTTGGCTTAAACAGCAACGCTCATCTTGCCATACAGGACAAGTGAAAATTTGTGTATGCAATAATTTCGCCAAAATCATTCTGAACCTAACGAAAAAAAAATATTTCACAGTGTTTGTTTAGTATTAAATTACTGTAAACAAATCTAAAATATATTTAGTTGGGTTAGGCTAAAATAAATTGCGCTTGTTATAATAAGGTTAGGTAAGTTTTCTAAGTTCCTTTTGGTGCAAAATTATAAATTTTTACATGAACATTAATGAAAAAAATATATCTTTAAACGTATAAGAGAAAATTTTAGAAAGGATTTAATTTTATATGAGTTCTTGCTAATTGACCAGTTTTACATATTCGGCACGACATATATATATATATATATATATATATATATATATATATATATATATATATATATATATATATATGTATATATTTTGAACGAGTCATTGTATGACCGACTCGTGTCGGTCGATCTTCTCCTGACAAATTATCATTAACAACTTGGTAACAATAGTAGAATTACCGACGAAATGTTAGATAGTTGAACACAGGTGCCACGAACGGGACATTTTATTGTGACAACGTTTCGCTCTCCAGGAGCTTCAAGCCGTAACGGTTTGACAAAAGCTCCTGGAGAGCTAAACATTACCACAATAAAATATCACATTTGCATCTGTGACGATTTATCTAATAGTAACAACAAGTTTCATTATAAAGAAACACCGGAAATTAATTATTATACACTGATTATTATTATTAGCGTTCCTGAAAGTACGGTTACTCGATGATAATTATTTTGTAACATTGGGCAGAGCAGTGGCAGCCCTCCTATCACTGGAGGCAAAATATCGAATAATTTGCTAAGTAGCTGAAAAATGAAATAATATATATAAAAAGAAAGCTGTGTGAAAATAAAGAGATTTTTTTTTTCCAGTACAGGGCAGCTGTGTGTGACTCTGGGATCTGAGAGGGTTTAAAAGAGTGTACGAATCTCCTCATATTGATCCTAATATTGTTAAATATCAGTTTCTGTCCCATGAAGTGAAACTGTTCCACACTCAGATTACTACAGAATGTAATGTACAGTACATGTTCAAATTTTATTTGCATAATACTATGAGGATTTTTTTTTTTTACCAGGGGGGCAAATATATATGGTACCGTAGGAGTTGTAGGGTACAACGTGGTGTTGGCCTGAGAGCACAATATTGGCCGCCCAGTCGTGGGGAATGTTGTGATCCTTAATCCACTTGGTGATGATATTCACCTGAACTGGTCCGGCCCGCGCCGTCCTTGTGCTGTCACACCGAGTCAGGAGACGGATTTATGAAGGATTTCTCTCCGTACACTGAGTTAGTGGACGGAATTTCAATCATGTATGTCTTAAGCAGGGAATGAAACGAGAACAACACTACTTCCTTATATATTACGTGTACGTAAAATAAGAGATTGGTTTTGTTTATTAAGGTCTCGTGCCATAGCAGTGCGCGTGTGCGCGTCTTTAGATGGGAGGGAGGGAGAGAGAAGAGTAAGGAAGATGATGAAGGAAGGAGGATAGGTAAGGAACAAGAGGGAGAGAAGATGGGCATATCCTCCATTGTGAAGATAGACCGTGACACTCCCTGGCTTGTTTGCTCGGTCAAAACATGAGCTGGAATGTCTGTCGGAAATATAATCCATCTATTGTCCAGAAGACTTGTGAAATTTGTTGTCAGGGGTTTGAGGAGGATGACAGAGACATTGGGGGAGAGGGGAGGGGGAGAGAGAGGTTGAAGTAATCTAGTGTAGGTGATTGGGGCAGGGAGGGTGAAGGAGAACACACACACAGACTGGAACACACGAAAATAACCATGCTTCTTTAAACATAAATAGGCACGCATTCGAACACACACACTCAACAGAAGTGTCTAACGACAAGCGTCTTTGAAAACTGGTAACTACAACACACATACATAACCCAACTACACAATAGGCCAAGTGTCCATCGACAAGTGCCTTTGACAACCGGTAACACACCAGCGAAGAGGCGGGGCCAGGAGCTGTGAATCGACCCCTGCAGCCACAAATACGTGACTACAAATAGGTGAGTATACACACGCACACACACCAAGAAGACTGCAGACAGAATACAGTCAAGGGGGCCAAAAACTGCAAACCTCACTCAACGAAAAGGATCTTGGGGTGAGTATAATACCGAGCACATCTGAGGCGCACATCAACCAAATAACTGCTGTAGCATATGGGCACCTGGCAAACCTAAGAATAGCGTTCCGACACCTCAGTAAGGAATCGTTCAGGACCTTGTACACCGTGTACGTCAGGCCCATATTGGAATATGCATCACCAGTTTGGAACCCACACTTGGCTAAGCACGTCAAGAAATTTAGAGAAAGTGCAAGGATTTGCAACAAGACTAGTCCCGGAGCTAAGGGGCATGTCCTACGAGAAGAGGTTAAGGGAAATCGACCTGGCGACACTGCAGGACAGGAGGGGCAGGGAAGGCATAACGGTACACAAAATACTAAGAGGAATTGACAAGGTGGACAGAAACAGGATGTTCCAGAGATGGGACACAGCAACAAGGGGTCACAGTTGGAAGTACAAGACTCAGATGAGTCACGGGGACGTTAGAAAGTATTTCTTCAGCCATAGAGTTGTCAGGAAGTGGAATAGTTTGGAAAGTGATGTAGTGGAGGCAGGATCCATACATAGCTTTAAGAAAAGGTATGATAAGACTCGTGGAGTAGGGAGAGAGTGCACCTAGTAGCAACCATTGAAGAGGCAGGACCAGGAGCCAAGATTCGACACCTGCAACCACAATTAGGTGAGTATACACATAAAAACGCAAAGTGGCCATGGACAATTCTGTATCTAAGATACACACACACATTCATTGTATATATATATATATATATATATATATATATATATATATATATATATATATATATATATCATTACAAACTAAACAATACATTACTAATAGCATGATGGAATCACTCAACGTCAATTTTGCCAGAACATAAATTATAAGCAGTAACAAGTAAGTGTTGAGAGCTGCCACAAATCATTCGCTTGACAGACCACTGCACTAAAATATTCTATTAGACGATTTTTTTTCTTTTAAACTCGGGTCGACACTTATTGTTTTTATTACGTCTCTTAAAATTCATGCTGATAATCACGTCGATACAGGTTTCTGATATATTAGTTGTTCTCGATACCAGGTCCCGAGTACCATGTGATTTGTTCTCAAATTGTGGTTCCGTGAAGGATATTACGTGAGGATTGAATTTATTGTGATATGTGATCAACATTTATGTAATGTGAGGTATATGCATTAGTTTGATTTTTAATCCATCAATATTTATTAATGGATTTTAATCTTTTATTTAATCGCTTTAGCGGAATTATGTTAAATGTGACAGATCACTCTGGTATTAACTGTGTATCTATGTGCTTATATATGTAATTGTCTAGCTGTAATAACTTAGCTGGGTTTATGAAGGTTAAAACGAAGCTCATGGGTCATTCTCTTTATTTTGTGTCGGCTAAGTTGGCTGAGATCAGTGACATCTAGTTTGTATCTCATGTGTGAAGTCTGCGTCGCTTCGTAGCCTATTCTGTTTATTTAATGCTACTGTCCAATATTATTAGCAGGTTTTGTCAGGAGAAATGGGGAAGTGTCTCTTAAACCGGTTCCTGTCTTATGATCTCTTACTCAGCGAAGTCTTTTTTTTCTTTTAACCGAATGTTTTCCCGACTTGTCAGCCCCGAAGTTAAATTAGGTATCACAGCATAGGATGTGAAGAAAAATTCTTCCCGAAGTATAAGAATCATTATACAGTGGTGTATCAGGATCTCTATCATAGTGTTATAATGTATTTTTCATCAGGTCGTTTTGGTTTCATTATTGTTCCCTCGTTCTCGTCACTCCCTTGCGCTTCCTTCCTCAATATTCCTCATTATTGCGCATCTCGCAAGACTGTAAACCATTTTGAGGCCTAGTTCCTAGGCTTTTGTATATCCATATACTCTTGCACTCTCGTCCACAGGATGGATGTGGCGTGCACAATAAATTAGCCACTTTGCTGGCAAAATCAGTCATAAGTATATACCTCCTTAAAGAAAAAAAAATGCACAATACCGTGACTGGAACTATACACAAATTACCGGCGGGTTATTTGTGTATGTATATATATGCTTGCTGTAATGTCGGCGAGTCGATATCATACAACTTTTCCATATACCTGTTACTCTTTCTTTTGAAGTGCCAACCTGGTTTCGAATATCCAAACTTTAACGCGATGTTTTAACTGTTATGGTTGGGAAGGGTTGTTGTAAAAAAAAAAGTTATCCCTTGGAAAGTTTTATTGAGAGTTTTCACTTAGATGCCAAGCCTAGTCTCCGAGCCAGATTTTCTCCATAAAAGTTGCCATTCTCTTATATTGTCTTCGTTCTTATAAGCTCGTAGGTTTGGTAACCTCTCCCCTTGGAAAGGTTTATACACTGTTGCTGTCGTACCTATCTTCCACTGGTGGTAACATCATACCTTGACCACTGGTGGTAACATCATACCTTGACCACTGGTGGTAACATCATACCTTGACCACTGGTGGTAACATCATACCTTGACCACTGGTGGTAACATCATACCTTGACCACTGGTGGTAACATCATACCTTGACCACTGGTGGTATCATCATACATTGACCACTGGTGGTAACATCATACATTGACCACTGGTGGTAACATCATACCTTGACCACTGGTGGTAACATCATACCTTGACCACTGGTGGTAACATCATACCTTGACCACTGGTAGTTACACCACACCACCTCTGGTGGCAACACCACACATCCACCACTGGTGGTATCACCACTCCAACTCTGGTGGTAACATCATACCTTGACCACTTGTGGTAACATCATACCTTGACCACTGGTGGTAACATCATACCTTGGTGGTACACACTTGTGGTAACATCATACCTTGACCACTGGTGGTAACATCATACCTTGACCACACCACCACCACTGGTGTAGCACCACACCTCCACCACTTGTGGTAACATCATACCTTGACCACTGGTGGTAACATCATACCTTGACCACTGGTGGTAACATCATACCTTGACCACTGGTGGTAACATCATACCTTGACCACTGGTGGTAACATCATACCTTGACCACTGGTGGTAACATCATACCTTGACCACTGGTGGTAACATCATACCTTGACCACTGGTGGTAACATCATACCTTGACCACTGGTGGTAACATCATACCTTGACCACTGGTGGTAACATCATACCTTTACCACTGGTAGTAACATCATACCTTGACCACTGGTGGTAACATCATACCTTGACCACTGGTGGTAACATCATACCTTGACCACTGGTGGTAACATCATACCTTGACCACTTGTGGTAACATCATACCTTGACCACTTGTGGTAACCTCATACCTTGACCACTGGTGGTAACATCATACCTTGACCACTGGTGGTAACATCATACCTTGACCACTGGTGGTAACATCATACCTCCACCACTGGTGGTAACATCATACCTTGACCACTGGTGGTAACATCATACCTTGACCACTGGTGGTAACATCATACCTTGACCACTGGTGGTAACATCATACCTTGACCACTGGTGGTAACATCATACCTTGACCACTGGTGGTAACATCATACCTTGACCACTGGTGGTAACATCATACCTTGACCACTGGTGGTAACATCATACCTTGACCACTGGTGGTAACATCATACCTTGACCACTGGTGGTAACATCATACCTTGACCACTGGTGGTAACATCATACCTTGACCACTGGTGGTAACATCATACCTTGACCACTGGTGGTAACATCATACCTTGACCACTGGTAGTTACACCACACCACCTCTGGTGGCAACACCACACCACCACTGGTGGTAGCACCACACCACCACTGGTGGTAGCACCACACCACCACTGGTGGTAGCACCACACCACCACTGGTGGTAGCACCACACCACCACTGGTGGTAGCACCACACCTCCACCACTGGTGGTAGCACCACACCTCCACCACTGGTGGTAGCACCACACCTCCACCACTGGTGGTAGCACCACACCTCCACCCCTGGTGGTAGAACACCACACTGGTGGTAGCACACCTCCACCACTGGTGGTAGCACCACACCTCCACCACTGGTGGTAGCACCACACCTCCACCACTGGTGGTAGCACCACACCTCCACCACTGGTGGTAGCACCACACCTCCACCACTGGTGGTAGCACCACACCTCCACCACTGTTGGTAGCACCACACCTCCACCACTGTTGGTAGCACCACACCTCCACCACTGTTGGTAACACCACACCTCCACCACTGGCGGTAGCACCACACCTCCACCACTGGCGGTAGCACCACACCTCCAACACTGGCGGTAACACCACACCTCCACCACTGTTGGTAACACCACACCTCCACCACTGTTGGTAACACCACACCTCCACCACTGTTGGTAACACCACACCTCCACCACTGTTGGTAACACCACACCTCCAACACTGGCGGTAACACCACACCTCCAACACTGGCGGTAACACCAAACTTTATACACATGCGCCACGATGGCAGTTTTTTCAAGAGGATTATTTATTCGATTCCCGGAGGTTCGAGTCCCCACTACCTGTTTAGACAAGTTGTCACGTTAACGTCAATGTATGAAATCTCCATTTTCATACACTTTCAAGATCACGGAAATTACTATAATTTGGCAGTATTTCGATAGTATTCTGACAGCTCGTTTATTCATCAGAGAAATTGCACTACATATTTATCAGGAAATTATAGGATCTTGACAGCCTTGTGACGGCTGTTGATTTATTCATCAGAGAAATTAACTTGACACTGGTCATCTTCACACGATAAACTGTTTAGTGGTGCCGGCTCTATGGTGGGGAAGCTTCAAGACGGTGGTGCCGGCTCTATGGTGGGGAAGCTTCAAGACGGTGGTGCCGGCTCTGTGGTGGGGAAGCTTCAAGACGGTGGTGCCGGCTCTGTGGTGGGGAAGCTTCAAGACGGTAGTGCCGGCTCTGTGGTGGGGAAGCTTCAAGACGGTAGTGCCGGCTCTGTGGTGGGGAAGCTTCAAGACGGTGGTGCAGGCTCTGTTGTGGGGAAGCTTCAAGACGGTAGTGCCGGCTCTGTGGTGGGGAAGCTTCAAGACGGTAGTGCCGGCTCTGTGGTAGGGAAGCTTCAAGACGGTAGTGCCGGCTCTGTGGTGGGGAAGCTTCAAGACGGTAGTGCCGGCTCTGTGGTGGGGAAGCTTCAAGACGGTAGTGCCGGCTCTATGGTGGGGAAGCTTCAAGACGGCAGTGCCGGCTCTGTGGTGAGGAAGCTTCAAGACGGCAGTGCCGGCTCTGTGGTGGGGAAGCTTCAAGACGGTGGTGCAGGCTCTATTGTGGGGAAGCTTCAAGACGGTAGTGCCGGCTCTGTGGTGGGGAAGCTTCAAGACGGTGGTGCAGGCTCTGTTGTGGGGAAGCTTCAAGACGGTAGTGCCGGCTCTGTGGTGGGGAAGCTTCAAGACGGTGGTGCCGGCTCTATGGTGGGGAAGCTTCAAGACGGTAGTGCCGGCTCTGTGGTGGGGAAGCTTCAAGACGGTAGTGCCGGCTATTTGGTGGGGAAGCTTCAAGACGGTAGTGCCGGCTCTGTGGTGGGGAAGCTTCAAGACGGTAGTGCCGGCTCTGTGGTGGGGAAGCTTCAAGACGGTAGTGCCGGCTATTTGGTGGGGAAGCTTCAAGACGGTAGTGCCGGCTCTGTGGTGGGGAAGCTTCAAGACGGTAGTGCCGGCTCTGTGGTGGGGAAGCTTCAAGACGGTGGTGCAGGCTCTGTTGTGGGGAAGCTTCAAGACGGTAGTGCCGGCTCTGTGGTGGGGAAGCTTCAAGACGGTAGTGCCGACTCTGTGGTGGGTAAGCTTCAAGACGGTAGTGCCGGCTCTGTGGTGGGGAAGCTTCAAGACGGTGGTGCCGGCTCTATGGTGGGGAAGCTTCAAGACGGTGGTGCAGGCTCTGTTGTGGGGAAGCTTCAAGACGGTAGTGCCGGCTCTGTGGTGGGGAAGCTTCAAGACGGTAGTGCCGGCTATTTGGTGGGGAAGCTTCAAGACGGTAGTGCCGGCTCTGTGGTGGGGAAGCTTCAAGACGGTAGTGCCGGCTCTGTGGTGGGGAAGCTTCAAGACGGTGGTGCAGGCTCTGTTGTGGGGAAGCTTCAAGACGGTAGTGCCGGCTCTGTGGTGGGGAAGCTTCAAGACGGTAGTGCCGGCTATTTGGTGGGGAAGCTTCAAGACGGTAGTGCCGGCTCTGTGGTGGGGAAGCTTCAAGACGGTAGTGCCGGCTCTGTGGTGGGGAAGCTTCAAGACGGTAGTGCCGGCTCTGTGGTGGGGAAGCTTCAAGACGGTAGTGCCGACTCTGTGGTGGGTAAGCTTCAAGACGGTAGTGCCGGCTCTGTGGTGGGGAAGCTTCAAGACGGTAGTGCCGACTCTGTGGTGGGGAAGCTTCAAGACGGTAGTGCCGACTCTGTGGTGGGTAAGCTTCAAGACGGTAGTGCCGGCTCTGTGGTGGGGAAGCTTCAAGACGGTAGTGCCGGCTCTGTGGTGGGGAAGCTTCAAGACGGTGGTGCAGGCTCTGTTGTGGGGAAGCTTCAAGACGGTAGTGCCGGCTCTGTGGTGGGGAAGCTTCAAGACGGTAGTGCCGACTCTGTGGTGGGTAAGCTTCAAGACGGTAGTGCCGGCTCTGTGGTGGGGAAGCTTCAAGACGGTAGTGCCGGTGGTGGGGAAGCTCTGTGCCGTCTGTGGGAAGCTTCAAGACGGTAGTGCCGACTCTGTGGTGGGGAAGCTTCAAGACGGTAGTGCCGGCTCTGTGGTGGGGAAGCTTCAAGACGGTGGAGTGTAAGGAGATGAAAAAAAATCACAAGAATCTAAATAATCCACTATTAATACCATTATTTTTCAGGCATCCACGAGAATATTAACCCGTAGCTTGACTGCTAACTTAGCTTACACACTGAGGTCCGTGTTTCGATCCCCGGTACCGGTGGAAACATTTGGACGTTTTTCCTTAAGGCACCTGCTGTCCCTGTTAACCCATCAGTAAAAGAGGTACCTGAGTGTTAGTCGCATCCTGGAAGACAAAATTACATGTAGAATTGAATGGAAGTATGATAGTAGGGATAACTCAGTAACAGTCCCAGATTTTCGCTTAGCAGATTACGATGGGCTTAGAGAACACTTATCATCTGTTGACTGGGGTAACGAAGAGAGCTATCAATATGACAGTTTTCTGAAATGCTCTGCATAACGAGGGACTTTCTATATAGTATGTCACTGATGTCAGCTATGGTCTGTATACGTTGTACATGTACAAATGTTTATTACTGATGCATTCACAGGTGTGGGTGGTGAAATAACATTCGGAAAAGCGTCGAGTTCACTTCATTGATTTTTACTTTTTATGTTCCTCAATATTAACAATTCTAATTGAGACAGTTATCTTTTAAAAAATTGACCTTGGCGGGTACAACGCAGCTGGTATAACACATGAAGACTTTCTAGGCACGTACCTCCCTTGAGTCGAGGAAAACATACTGCAACATCAGCAAAGCGCTGTGGTCGAATAAATGAGTTAGAAAACTGGTAAGTTGATAAATGAGAGACTTATGCAACAATTGGGTGTCTTTATTCTGGAAACGTTTAGCTATCCAATGTTGAGAAAGGTGGAAGATGAGGAATTGCAGGTAATCAGTCCCTCAGCCTCGAGTCGATGTGTTCACTCCATCAGTCTTTATCAAACTATTACATACTATATTATATTATATATAACATTTCGCTTAGAGACCTTGCTAGATCTTCAAGCGAAATATTATTTTAAATCAGGTTTCCATATTGGTAAAGCGTCTTTATTTCAGTTCATCTGTACAGTAAACTCTCCTAAGCTCTACAACGCTTTTTTATTATTTTTTTTTTTTTTGCAAATGCGATTGAAAAGTCCATCCAAAATTAAAAGCCCGTGGAAAGACCTTCACAGGATGTACTTTTCATTTGCATATGCAAAAAAAAAAAAAAATCAATATATTGAGGATCTTTCCAAGAGGATTATTTTTTTTCATATCTTTAACTCCCAAATTTTTCCAAGATTCGGCAGAGAAAGTGTGATTATCTTTAGAAATTTTCAATGAATTTAGTTCTGTAGTATTTCTTTAGTAAATAAAAGTACAGTACTTATAATAGGCTGGAGGACTCTTAGTTACGAGTGTTTTGAATCATTTATTTTTGAAATCACATTATTATTATAATAATCAAAAAGAAGCGCTAAGCCACAAGGGCTATTTGAAATCACAGTATTACATTCTGTTGTTTCAAAGATTGTGGAAGAGTAACGGGACGTTCTCTAGAACGAGTGCAGCCACTGGAGTAATGGCACGTTCTCTAGAATGAGTGCAGCTACTGGAGTAACGGCACGTTCTCTAGAAAGAGTGCAGCCACTGGAGTAACGGCACGTTCTCTAGAAAGAGTGCAGCCACTGTGCAGCCACTGGAGTAACGGCACGTTCTCTAGAATGAGTGCAGCCACTGGAGTAACGGCACGTTCTCTAGAATGAGTGCAGCTACTGGAGTAACGGCACGTTCTCTAGAATGAGTGCAGCTACTGGAGTTGGAAAACCTAACTCTCTCCAGATTTATTCTCCAACCGGTGTGACAAGTTGCAGGTGACAAGCGTCACTGGAGGAGCATTGTTGCTATGATGGGAGAATCTTAAAAAGTGTGAAATCTGTGGGAAAGAGTGAATGGGCAGTTTGTGATTAAAAAAAAATCCTAAGCCTATGAAAAAAGAGCACTTTCAAGTAGTGGGAATTGTAAAAGTGATTGAGACTCGTCTCTCTTCTTCATTATCAGTGATCGAAGTTACCCAGTAAAGTGACTTCAGAACGGCACTGCTTCTCTGTGGTGACAGTTTATAGTCAGAACCCCAATGGAAATAAACCCGACAGTCATAAGGCACGAATTAAACGGGTTATCATGGGCTACAGACCCTCAGTGTTAAGAATCCCGACAAACGCAAATATTTCTAGGTTTTCAAGGAAACTCTATATTAAACTCAGGACTCAACATTACACAACAGCGAATGAGAAAATGAAAACGAAATAAATCTGATAATAAATTAATACAAACATGCAAAATAGAAAAAAATCGAGGGAACTTTTCTGTTGATTTAGAGACGAATGGTATCAGTTTGTTGTACCACCAATTAACATTCGTTCCCTTCTACGCTTAATGAGCAATTAGCATACTTATTTTAAAGAGTCAAAAGGGTTAGCAACTGGCTTTTCTGTCAGTCACTAAACCAGCCATGAATGAAGTTTGTCTCCTGCAGGATGTGCATTAAGTCCAGCAACCCACGATGAGGTGCTTTTGTAAAATGCTTTTGGGAAATCTAGAGGAACGATGTCATACAGCTCCTGTGTGGAATGAAGAATTTAAAGGTGTTGGACAGGAAGGTTAGTGTTAGTAAGGTCATAAAATGATGACGCAGTAAGGAAACTACAGCTCTCGTTTGAGGTTCATCTCAAAGCTTATCCCAGGCTGGAGAACCGGTATGGTGATAGCCATAGTATGTACTCGTGCAGTATGTACTCGTGCAGTAGAAGAGGACACACACATGCACAAATCAGTACATTTATTGAACTGTGCAAATGTGTGTGTTCCACTTGTTTCTCTAATTTGTACTCTGTCTTATCAATATCCATAACTCTCATGTGGTCTAAGTAGACTTCTCTAATAGTCTCCTTACTAGTAATATTTCTGATTTCAGACTAGTTACCTAGTACATGTTAGAGGTTAAGTTAGGTATGATTTGTCAGGAAACAGGACAGGTGGAGACTGAAACTAAAGTTTGTACAGCATTTGCTTTTCATTCCCACACCCATTACCACTGCTGACACCCATTACCACTGCTGACACCCATTACCACTGCTGACACCCATTACCACTGCTGACACCCATTACCACTGCTGACACACCAGCTACTGCTAACACCCATCACCACTACTGACGTCTTTCACTCTGCCAACACCCCACCTCTGTCAACACCCCCCCCCCCACCACTGCTAACACTCCACTTCTGCCAACACCCCCCACTACTGCCACCACCACCATCACTGCTAACACACCCCACTCATACAAACCACTACCCACACACAAACACAACACTATCCACACACACACGAGCCAGAAGTGATCATTCCTCTTATCTCCTTGTAGACTCTTGCCAGTCCACCTTGTAGACTCTTGCCAGTCCACCTTGTAGACTCTTGCCAGTCCACCTTGTAGACTCTTGCCAGTCCACCTTGTAGACTCTTGCCAGTCCACCTTGTAGACTCTTGCCAGTCCACCTTGTAGACTCTTGCCAGTCCACCTTGTAGACTCTTACCATCTACACTTGAAAGTGCTCTCTTTATTGTATCATCACTTTATTGCATTACTATTACTCTACTGTATTACCTTTATCAAGTTACCTTCATTGTATTGCCTTTACTGTATTATCTTCATTGTATCGCCTTTATTTCGACCTTCATTGTATCATCTTTATTGTCACTTTCTTCATTGCTTTATCTTTATTGCAAAGCCGTTGCTTGTCCCTGCTGTATAACGATGTAGGACCCTCACAGGTTTAGCCCCTTTCCATGAATAAATAAATATTTTGTTGGGGCAGAGGACGAGGGAACATGTATGGTTGCCATGGTAGTGTTCCCTTGTAGACTCTTGCCAGTCCACCTTGTAGACTCTTGCCAGTCCACCTTGTAGACTCTTGCCAGTCCACCTTGTAGACTCTTGCCAGTCCACCTTGTAGACTCTTGCCAGTCCACCTTGTAGACTCTTGCCAGTCCACCTTGTAGACTCTTGCCAGTCCACCTTGTAGACTCTTACCATCTACACTTGAAAGTGCTCTCTTTATTGTATCATCACTTTATTGCATTACTATTACGCTACTGTATTACCTTTATCAAGTTACCTTCATTGTATTACCTTTACTGTATTATCTTCATTGTATCGCCTTTATTTCGACCTTCATTGTATCATCTTTATTGTCACTTTCTTCATTGCTTTATCTTTATTGCAAAGCCGTTGCTTGTCCCTGCTGTATAACGATGTAGGACCCTCACAGGTTTAGCCCCTTTCCATGAATAAATAAATATTTTGTTGGGGCAGAGGACGAGGGAACATGTATGGTTGCCATGGTAGTGTTCAGAAAACGTAGGGTTCCCATGATAGTGGTGAGGAGACGTATGGTTGTCATGGTAATGTTTAGGAGACGTGTTTGCCATGATATTGTTCAGGAGACATGGTTGCCATGACAGTGTTCAGTGTTTAGATTAAAAACTATCGTAAATTATCTACGTGGGAGAGTCGATAATAGAAAAGCAGAAGGTTATGGAATAGAGGCAGGTGCATATTGCTGATGTAATAAATTTTTGTTAGACTTGAAAAAAAGTTCTTTCCTCAGCACCACTGCTCCGCCTCCTCAGCACACTGACAAACACTCACTCTGACACTCTGCCAGGCTAAGCCGGACGTGAGCCACCACACAACACGATCTCAGGGCTCTGATCCGAGATAAGCCGGCCGAGCCAAATGAGACTGGCCTGACCCCTTTGCCCTGACCGTCGCCTCGTCAATGAACTACAAGCGACTATTTTTTTTTTCACCCCCGCCTGATAAAATACATTCTTTCATTTCATTTAAAAAAAAAATCTTATGCTCTACGCTGCCAGCAAGGGAGGAAAAAAAAAGTCAGATTTATTCCCACATATTCCTGTGTTAATCCTGGTATGATTAATTGAACGGTGTTTTCTCTCAGTGGGTGTAGGTACGGTGGGTCGAGAAAAGGGTGATTCATCTAGCAATTGAATTTAACTTCAAGGATTAATTTTTAAATGATTTACTCCTTTGGCCGATCCTTTGCCTCGGGTTGGTCCTCAGCCGACAACATGGGGTCTCAAATCCTCTTCCATAGAGCTACCTTGCCATTAAACTCTTTTTGGCAACACAATAAATACTAATTGAGCCTCTGGGGTTTAGGATCGCACCCTATGGCTTCGCTTACTGTTCTGGCATCTGTAGAAAGAGCCGTCAATGAAAGGCAAGCCACAGACGTGATGTATTAGACGGAGATGTAGACTATTTCTTTGGCTCTCTGGTGGTGAATTTCTTTTGTATGCTAGTCTAAAATATTTTAAGATCTTCTGAAGATGGGGCTGTGCTTCAAGGGTAAAATTTAGTGTTTGAAGATGTTTGAATTAGAAAGTAACACTGATAATGTCTGATAGTGGAAACTAACACTGATAGTGGAAAAAGACACTTTTCTACAGTTCAGAACATTAGAGGAAACTATTCACCGCGTGTGGCTTTTTCAAGGACGAAACGTTTCCTATAATTGTCCTGAACTGTTTGTAAGTGCCTTTTTCCCACATCTTATCGGTATCACCATGCCATTTTCCAACACTACTAGTGTTAGAATTAGAAAACGCTGGTATTACCTGAGAGTTGAAGTCTCTCTCATTCGTTCAGAAATGTGTCTCATTCGTTTCAAAGTCTCTCTCATTCGTTTCAAAGTCTCTCTCATTCGTTTCAAAGTCTCTCTCATTCGTTTCAAAGTCTCTCTCATTCGTTTCAAGGTGCGTCTCATTATTATTACTAGTATTAGTATTATTATTATTTCTATTATTATTATTATTACTAGTATTAGTATTATTATTATTTCTATTATTATTATTACTGCTGATCTATAACAGTGTACAAGAAGTCATTTAGTTTTGGTATAAATACCGATGAAATTTTCAAAGTAACTATGGGATTTTATAAATTTTGACCTGAAAGGGATCAATGTTTGGATTGATTTGGGGATTTGCAAGAGTAAAAGCGTGTGGCTCAGCACGTGGGAAGTTCAGCTGCTGCTGTGAATACGGATTAGCTAACAGAAATGAAAGAAACTGCTGTGCTTGCTGTTTGATACAACAGCAACGAATCACGTAACCCAGAGAGTTGTACTTGTTCTCAGACACGACAGCAGAAGTAAAAATGCAAGTAGCCCAGGGGATGCTGTCTTTGCTTTGGGTACAACAGCAGCATCAATAAAATAATACTGAGTGTTGTACTTGCTATTACAAACAACAGCAACAAACTAACCTACCTAGAGGGCTGTATTTGTTGTTACAAATAAACTGTCCTACCCGGAATGCTGTACTAGCTGTTACGGCAGCAACAAAACGAGTAACATTATTTGCTGTATATGCTGTCATACACAGCCAAACGTAAAATAGTTGGCTGTGTATGACACACAGAATGAAATCAGCAGCATCCATCGGTCATATAGCTATATTGATGGGGAAGCGCTAAACCCGTTAAGACCATACAACACCGGGAGAATGAAAGGTAATCATGTTTGATCTGCGAAGAGGAAGCTCCAATTTCTTGGATCAAGAACGCTTCACAGGCAAGATAAGCAAGATAATATTTTTGCCCAGATTTATATCTCATTAAAGTTAGGTTTTCAACAGTCAGTGCTTGAACACTCCCTCCTGTACGTGGACATTGTCCAAGTATTGAGCCATAAAAACCTGGTCCTTCGGTCTTTGGAGCGTTTAGGGGAGTAGAATGGAAGGTGGAAAGACTATTGTATCTCTGAGCTGCAGCAGGCTTGATCGACAAGCCCACACTGGTTTCACTACTATAGGCTTAACGCAGACGTGATCAATAAGCCCAAGCTGGCTAGAAAGCCGTAAGCTTAATACAAACTTGATCGACATACGTGTGGTTTGAAGGGCTTTACCCTCGCAACTCAGCCAATTTCTGTATATTCTCCTAAGGCGACGTTCATATTTTATCAACCGTAAGTATTATTCGAACCTGTGACTAGTGTTTTATCCGAGTCTACAATGAGGATGAGAAACAGCAAAGGAGCCAGAATCGAACCTTTCGGCACTGAGATTTTTCCTTTACTAAGGCTATATCTAGTCTTGCTTGCTGCTTCTCTGTTCTTCTGGCTTGGAAACTGAACATCCATCCCCCTACCTTTCAGTTATACCCGTTATCATTTTATTAGTTATTTTAAGAATTATCACTTTATGGTAACTTTTGTCAAATGCCTTTGTAAAGTCTATGTACTTTACAGCAGACTTTTGTTTTCATTCCAACTCCTCTAATTTTGTTTTAATATCATAGTTGTGGTCAGCATGATCTTCGTGCTATAAAGTCATGTTGACATGAGTTCGGAAATTCGTGTTTTTTAACACAAAAAACGAGTAATATCCTCTTCTCTTCTCATGCTTCATCCTCTACTCGCCTACACTCCATCTTCCTCCCACACTCCATCTTCCTCCTACACTCCGTCTTCTTCTCCTTCCCCTCCCACACTCCATTTTCCCGTCCTCCCCCTCACACAAATCCTCATACATTCTATTCTCCACTAGCCCACTCACGACCCACCTCATTTCATCTCCCATCAACCTATTCTCATCCCTCACTCCTTTTTTTCCCCTAATCTCATCCTTCATCTCATTCCCATAATCCTATCTCCAAACCAATCCCCCCGTCTTATAGCATCACTTCTCACCAAAATTCCAAACTCCCTCGCTCCCTACTTCTGTTCCTCTTTCATCCCTACCTTACTACTTGCATCGCCTATCCGTACACACCTCTTTCCCGCCATTATCCATTTCTCGTTCCTGTTCCCATCCCTCTAATTACCACTCTCCCTCTCTTCGCTCCCATTCCTTATCCTAATTTCATCCTTCCTTCACGTCAAGATTCAGTGGCCCCTCCTTCCCTTCCTTCACGTCGATGCTCAGTGGCCCCTCCTTCCCTTCCTTCACGTCGAAAGTCGCGGTGCCTCACCAGAAGGTGATTGGAACCTCTAAACCTTCCCCCATCAACAAGATCTGATACTACACTTGTTAGTCACAAATCTCTTATTCTCATGTTTGTTAATTTATTTGCTTTCCGGTTATTTGTATAAATACTTGACTCTTTGCTCTTAAATCTCATATAAATTTTGTTCCTCGATGTTTACATAGTGAAAAAGTATTAGGTCATCTTAAATATTGATAACAGTTGAGTTGTGGCAGGAAAAAAACAGCTGAAGCACTGAGAGGGGTATTTCTTTGAGCGTATATATGCCCTGAGATGGGTATTTCTCTCAGCGAATGTATTCCATATATAGGTTATGTTGCGTGTGTCAGTATTCCTCAATAAGTGAACAATCAAGCACCACAGTTTTCAAGAAAGTGAAAATAAAGTAGAATGCACACTTTACATTTACCGTATTTTTCCGGCATATAAGGCGCACTTTTTTCCCTCAGTCTTGGAAAAATCAGCCTGCGCCTTACATGCTAAAGGTAGACCTTGGGCAACGTTTTAGCAGTTGTTTACTAACGTTACGTTACAGCTGTTAGGAAACATCGTCTTGTAAGTCTTATAAACCTGTGCGTCTTATATACTGGAAAATACGGTAGTTTGATCCTCTATAAAACTACTGTTCTTGGTTATAAATACTTCCAGATGTGTGTGACAAATGGTTTTGAAAACCGACAAGTTGAAGATTGAGACACTTATGCAACATATGGGAATCTTTATTGAAGAAACGTTTCGCCACACAGTAGCTTTATCAGTCCAATACGAAGCAGTAAAGTGTAAGGAGAGGAGGAGTTTGAGGTAATCAGTCCCTCATTCTTACTCCTTTCTGCTTGGTATTGGACTGATGAAGCCACTGTGTGGCGAAACGTTTCTGCAATAGAGATTCCCATATGTTGCATAAGTGTCTCAATCTTCAACTTCCAGATGTATTAGTAAGGAAGCCTAAGCCTGGCTACTGCAACACCAGTCACTCTGTTTACATTGCAAGTTGCTCTGTAATGTATTTATTTACGTTAATTTTATGACTGCGTTCTAGATGTGCTTAGACTTCTAATTGCATTTCGGTGATATCTAAATTAATAAATTCTCAACTAATTCTTATACATGACGTTGAAAGGTTAGAATTATTTTGGATTTTAATTTTAGAGAAAGAAAGCGAACCAAGAGACTAGAGAAGCGGAGTTAAGAGGTGATATTGATGGGCGGGTCAGAGGCTTGGGTTGAGGGGTTAAGTGGGATCATGTTAAGTGGCTTACTGTTTGCAGAACTGAGGGTCACGTGACTGCTGTAGTGGGGGAGAAGGGAGGAGGAGGCCGCTATTGTCGACTTTTTTCTTTTCTTTGTTTCCCCTCTTGTTTTCCTTTGTTTTAATTATCATTGAGTACTTGAATAACAGTTACCCAACACTTTTTATTTAATATATAGGTGAGTACAAATCGGAATCGAGTGTCTGGCGCTCAGCAGACGGAGGATCAAGCAGCCACCACGTCTTGCGCTTAATGACTCTTACGGATTTAGCACTTCACAGGTATTAAACAAACAGTTATTAATCTAATGATTATAATTATAACCATAATTTTTAAAGGGGTGGAGGGGTAAGCCAGTGGAAGGCCTCGGTCAGAGTGACTAAAAGCTCTAGCTGTGGGTCATCACATAACGAAGATCCACGTCAGGAGACACTTGTCCAGGTTTCCTGACAAACTTTACCTAACTTAACCCAGCACTTAAACACGTCCAGCAGGAACAGGAGTTTCTTACATGCAGGACCCGATGCCTGAAGGAGGATGCGTGGAGGATGTTTTCAGGGGTCGACGCTCTTGCTGCCCGGTCTTAGACCAGACCTCATGATGAATCAAGATCTGATCGACGAGGTTGTTTTTGCTGACCACACGTCCGTCGCATGAACTGAAGCCCAGCAGATCAGGATATATCCTCAGGTACTTATCAAGTTCCATCTTGAAGATAGCCAGGGGTCTATTGGTAATCCCCCTCATGAAGGGAAGCTACTAAAAAGTCTTCGACTCCTTATGGTACGCTTTTTAACCCAAAATATGACATAGCAACAGGATTAAGGTTCCCAGCAGATTTTGTCTTCCTAGATGCCACCCACAACAGTCGGCTAACATAGAGGTGTTTATTTTGACTCTTAGATGGGCAGGGACAGCAGGGCGTAAGGAAATTTGGCCATATGTTTCTTCATGACAAGGAATCGAACCCTGGGACCTGGCGACAATGAGTCCAGTGCTCTGTGATACTCCTTGTTGTGTTACCTGTGGACTGTGTGGTACCCCTTTTTGTGTCACCCGTGAGCAGTGCGGTATTCGTCTTGTGTCACCTGTCAGGGAGGAGAGGGAAGAAAAACTGGTGGAAATCGAATGATTTTCACCATCCACCTTAGTACTAAACATATATTTCCTTAAAGTCTCTCAGCTCAGGTTGACAGATTTCAACACTATGTAACCTATCATGTGTGAGGAAAACTGACAGGGAAACTTGACTAGTTTATGTTCCCACTGTGTAACTATCATGCAAAAATAGAGTAGCAACACACCTGCTGATATATTCAGTTTTACTAAATAAAAACATAAAACAGGTGCGCGTGAGAGCACAGAGACAGATCTGTTGTCGGCTGCGTAGCACATTATGCTTTATAGTTCCTTATTTTTCCTGCCCACTCTTTCTCTACCTTGCTCAATTTATCTCTTCTCTCTATTCACTCGATCGCTCTTCCCTTCGTTGTCTCTCTCCTTCCTGTTCTGATCGTTCTGTCACTGCTGGAGTCCTTAACAAAAGCTGGACCACACGACACCTCATCCCTGAGCCGCAGATCAGCCATCAGTGTCTTCGCCCGCTGATCCTGGATAGTTTTGCTGGATTAGTGGCTCCCCGGGAGGCGATCTCTACCCTCTATTGGAATCTCTACCGCCTCTCAGGATCGCCATTATCTCCTCCTAGGTTAAAGGATTAGTGTTTAAATCCATTAGGTGTTAAGCGAGGCCTACCTGTGTGTGTGTGTGTGTGTGTGTGTGTGTGTGTGTGTGTGTGTGTGTGTGTGTGTGTCACACACACGCCACAAACATTCACGTACCTTCGTGGTGGTCTTCAAGCAAGTTCTTCCTCTCCTACACAAGAACAATGGTCTCTTGACCTTTCATTGTCCCACGGCTTCCAAAGGTATTGTTTCTGCCGGAAAAAAATAATACATCCGGCCCTCCGTCTGTAGCTCAAGTCGCGTGCTGCTTCTTTGTCTTGTAATTGGTAGGGAGTTTGTGTGTACTGTCGACTGGAAGGCTGCTCTTGGGGCAGCGGTGGATTATGGTGTATGGGTGACATTCGTTCGCGAATGTTTGCGCATACATTTATGTTTTGTATTATGTAACAAACTAAGGTACACCAGTAGCGTGTTGATACCCTGCTCTATACGGTAGTCATATAGTGGGAATACCAAAAGTGTACTACTACCCATGCCTATATGATAGTTATATAGTGGGAACACCCATAGTGTGCTTCTACCCTAGTTTACACGATAGTTCTATAGCAGGAACACCTACAGTGTGATGCTACCCTACCTAATATGATCGGATATTCGGCTGAGGACCGTATTTTCAAAACATGGAGACAAACTGGACAAAATCACCAATTTATTTATTCTGCGCTGGCGACCAGTGAGGTCACTGAGGCATTTTAATAACCAAAACCTATTTGTGCCGAGAAAGTGCGAAGAGAGATTTTTTGCTCAGAGTCAGATGGCTTTCACTTCTTTCGCTCGTTTGCTCCTGGTGGCCAAAGAGGAGCGCGTGCACACTACCATAGTCACTTGTATCAGAGCTGCAGTGCGTAGATGATCTGATACAGGCTCAGAGGAGTTCCAAAGGTGTCTCACTCTCTCCCAGGCTATTTTGTTCAACTGCCTGACGAGACCGTGAACTGCCTGTCGAGACCGTGAACTGCCTGTCGAGACCGTGAACTGCCTGTCGAGACCGTGAACTGCCTGACGAGACCGTGAACTGCCTGACGAGACCGTGAACTGCCTGACAAGACCGTGAACTGCCTGACGAGACCATCGACTGCTTGAAGAGACCATAAACTACATCCAAAAGCTGTAACTCGGCAGAACACAAGCCATCTTAGTATAAACAAATAAGACCATACACAGACCAGGTTCATGAAGATACAACACTGAATCTACATTGCTTATATGTTGTATGTACATATTCTTAGATATATAATGTAGTCCAACTTTCTTCTCTCTCTTATACACAGTTTTGATGCCCTGCTTTGTGATGATGTGGATATCTTAAAAAAATCCAGTTTATCCAATGTATGGGATAGGCCATCCTAAAAGATGGCATTTCCCAGTAAACAGTAGCTCTGTCTCTGGCGGAAATAGACCTTTGAAGTTCCTGTAGCTGATGGCCCTTTAATGGAATACTTGACGATATACTTATTGCTGTACCGAGGTCTCGCAGCTCTGGCTGATAGAATCCAATCCATCCTCTGTGATTTAATGTGACAGAGAAACAAAGCTTGCATTTGGTCCCACTACGTAACTATCATAAAATAAATTAGCAGCACATTGGTGATGTACTCAGTTTTATATAGTAAAATAGATGGACTCTTCGCAGTGGGTGCTCTGGGCAACCTTCTCACAATTCTTGAAGCACCGCTGACAAGACTTCCTGCTCAGGAACAAGAATCAGCCTATTGCAGTTCCTGACTTCCCTATGCCCACAGATCTATTTTGCACGTCTTGATCGTATTTCTCCCTTGTTCGTCGCTCCTCCAGTGACATAAGATCTAGCTTTCATAGCCTTTCCAAGTGGCTTATTCCCCTCACCTTAGGTATCATTCTTGATACCTAAGTTGTGTCGTTCAAGGCGAGGTGTCCTAACCACTTCCGAATACTCGAGAATGTCGCTCATATGAGGAGGCGGACAGGCACCTAAAGTCGGTTCACGACCAACCGGGCTGCGGTTCGTATGTTGGTTTGCGTGCGGCCAATAGTAACAGCCTGGTTGATAAGACCCTGATCCACCGCTAGGTCTGGTAATGGACCGGGCCGCGGGGGCGTTGATCCCCGGAACACCCTCTAGGTATACTCCAGGTAAACAATACCATCCTTAAGGTTATGTCTAGGTTCCTGTATGCTACTAGTATGTTTGAATTTTGTAGGGGCATTATCTTAGGGGACGCCGTGAAGTGATCCTTTGATTTTTGAATGGGATGAAAATTGAACTCGCGTACGCCAGAGGATGCTTAATGGGTCATCATATGTAGATTCGTGTCGGGAGAGAGTGCCTTGTTTTCTGAAGAAAACACTACCACCACCGCAAGCTTTTTCTGTGTTACTAAAGTTTCGTGTGTGTGTGTGACATGGGCGGCAACAAGTAGTAGAGGTAGCAGCAGGTGATATGGGCGGCAGGAGGTGGTGCAGGTGGCAGCAAGCACTGCCTCGCATGTTTGTGTTTGTTGTCGGCATCTTTGTGTCCATCCATCAACTAGTGTGGTAAAAACATGGCCCCAGAGGCCCGTCCTCCCCAGCCCATTCTCCCTAGACCATCCTCCAGCCCGTCCTCCCCAGCCCTGCGTGCAACTTTCTCCCACATACCGGTTTACCCTTCATTTATCACGTCTATTCCTTCCTCTCCCTTCCAGGGAGCTCCCTGGAGGCTGGTAAATAGCTCTTGATTCAAGAAGTTAGAGCTACCATCCTCTTTCCTGCATCGGACTTGATTTCCTCCCTATAGATCCTTTCAGGCTTAACGAGTCCCTACGAATATTATTCATAATAATAATAATTGAAGCTTGCATGCCTGACATGCAATCCCTCTCTTCTTACCTCCTGCTTCTCTGCATGATAGGAACGATATAGATTAGTAGTGAAAGATGAAAAAATAAAGTAGAAAATTAAATAGTTGCAGTAGCTGTTGTTGTTGCAGTAGCTGTTGTAGTTGCAGTAGCTGTTGTAGTTGCAGTAGCTGTTGTAGTTGCAGTAGCTGTTGCAGTTGCAGTAGCTGTTGTAGTTGCAGCAGCTGTTGTAGTTGCAGTAGCTGTTGTAGTTGCAGTAGCTGTTGTAGTTTTATATATAATTTAAATCTGTGTGGGTAATTTAAGGAGTGTTGTAGACTCTTCTCTCCCTTCAAATTTACCTTGCGTATTTACGAACCTTTTCCACTACGGTATTTGAGGCGGAAGACCAAGATAAAGACTTAAGATATTGTGTATATGGACTTCAGTAACTTATAATAGTTCCGCTTGGGAAACTGATGGAGAAAGTAGCGGCACATGATATAGGAGGAGAAATTTTCCCCTAGGTTAAGATGTGGTTAACCAATAGCCAACTATTCGCATAAATTGGGAGAAATCAGAATGGGGACCCGTTACAAGTGGAGTATAACAGTGACATTAGCAACTTTGCCGATGGCACTAAAACAAGACGTCAAGTTATCTCTGATGATAGGTTCATGTGGTGGGAGAAGTGGTAAATACAGTTCATTGCGAACAAATATAAGATTTTAATCCCTGGGAAAGATGACTGTGACAATTATTGGTTAAATAATGTAGATCTCGCTCAAACTGAATATGAAAAAGATATATGAGAAAAATAAAGCCTAAGACATCGGTATATAAATGTTCGCATAAATCTTGTGAAGTTTTTGACACTTTCATGAAATTTAAATAATAGAAGATTTAAGTTTATACTTCAGCTTTATATATCTTTGTTAAGGCCTTATACAAATTATACCGCTCAGTTCCGGTCTCCATATTTCACAATGGATGTAAATACACTGGGAAATATACCGAGAAAAACGACAACGTTGATTCCATACATCATATATTTCGTGTACAGAAAGGGTGAAGACACTGAATTTTCACTCTCCCTTAACTCTCCCTTTAACCCAAGAAGGGTTAAGGGAGGGGTCTACCTAGAGGGTATTCCGGGGATCAACGCCCCTGAGGCCCGGTCCACAACCAGGCCTCCTGGTGGATCAGGGTTTGATCAACGAGGCTGTTACTGCTGGCAGCACGAAGTCCAATAAGGGAGGCTTTTCAGTACAAAAGCCTTGGACATCCACCAGGCTTGTGTTAGCGTCTTAGGAGATGAAGCAAGTGGTTTTCATGATTTGGCATGCTGTTGGAGTGTGAGCAAGGTAATACTTATGAATGGATTTGGGGAAACCGGTTACCCGGAATTGAGTCACAGGAGGTGGAAAATAAAGTGTCTACACTCTTCAGGAATCGTAAGGATATTGCAGTTCGGAAAGTCATCTGAGCTGTGCTATCAGCTTCTGGGAAGGCAGTAATTGATTGAATGACAGGGAAAGTGTTTTTATGGTCGCTCTGCCTCGGGGGGAGACCGTCGGTGTATTAAAAAAAAGGTATATATGAATGGTATGCAGTACCGACAAGATAAAAGTTAGATACATGCGAAACATCTGGGTATCATTATTGTAGACGTTTCGCCATCCAATGGCTTTATCATCACAAATTCAAGGACATGACTGGAAGACAAGTATATACAAAAGATGAGGTAATCAGTTCCCTCAGTCTTGGAGTTGGTGTGAAGAGCACCGTAGTTGTGAAGATTCTGGAGCACAGGCAAGAAGGCTGGAGCTTATATACTGTCGTGAGGTGGAAAGGGACGGGTATCAGACGAGGGCATAGTCACTGGTAGGGGAATTCCCCAGTGGAAGTAGGTCATACCCAAGGTATGGGTTAGTGGTGGTAGTAGAGTAAGAATAAAGGATGGATTTATAAATATATGTACTAAATATATATTATATATATATATATATATATATATATATTATATATATATATATATTATATATATATATTATATATATATATATATTATATATATATATATATATATTATATATATATATATATATATATATTATATATATATATATTATATATATATATATATATTATATATATATATCTCGCTGGAATGAAGAAAGATGTCTATTGTTTTCGCAACCTTTTTATATTCTTATTTTTTTAATATTTAATATTCTTATTTTTTTTAATAAGAGAGGGGGTAAAGGAAGTTTTGTGTGCGAGGGGCTTGGACTTCCAGCAGGCATGCGTGAGCGTGTTTGATAGGAATGAATGGAGACAAATGGTTTTTAATACTTGACGTGCTATTGGAGTGTGAGCAAAGTAACATTTATGAAGGGATTCAGGGAAACCGGCAGGCCGGACTTGAGTCCTGGAGATGGGAAGTACAGTGCCTGCACTCTGAAGGAGGGGTGTTAATGTTGCAGTTTAAAAACTGTAGTGTAAAGCACCCTTTTGGCAAGACAGTGATGGAGTGAATGATGGTGAAAGTTTTTCTTTTTCGGGCCACCCTGCCTTGGTGGGAATCGGCCAGTGTGATAATAAATAATAAAATATTGCGTTTTTTTTCACCTTTTGTTTCTCCACCTGTTTTATTTTTTTCGACCTTTTTATGTTTTTTATCTGCTTTTGTTTTTACTTGCTTTTTTACCTGCTTTTTGTTTTTCCCACCTTTTTCCTCCTGGTTTTATGTCAAGATGAGACCATAATTTCGAAGTCCATTTGTGGTCAAACATGTGTTGTGATTTTTTTGTTTTCGCTTTAAAATTTGCCAGCGAAACTTGGATTTTTGAAGATTTGTGGTTTATATTATTATTATTATTATTATTATTATTATTATTATTATTATTATTATTATTATTAATGTTTTGAAAGTTATGATTTCTACGTCATTCTCTTTTCGATAAATGTTTATTTCGCGATGTTTTTTTTTTGTATATATATATTTTTTTTTTGCTGTATCTCATCTTTGTTAAAAAAGTGTGTGTGTGTGTGTGTGTGTGTGTGTGTGTGTGATGTGTGTGTGATGTGTGTGTGTGTGTGTGTGTGTGTGTGTGTGTGTGTGTGTGTGTGTGTGTGTGTGTGTGTGTGTGTGTGTGTGTGTGTGTGTGTGTGTGTGATGTGTGTACTAGCTTATTTGTACTCGCCTATTTGTGAGTACCAGGGTCGGGTCTCGGCTCTTGACCTTGTCTATCATATTGTCAGCTACTGGGAGCACTCATTCTTGGCTTCGTGAGCCATATCGTAGCTATTCTTGAAGCTGTGTAAAGATCTTGCTTCTACCACTTCGTTGCCAGGCCACTTCACTTCTTGTCCCCTCTGAGGCTTAAGAAATACAATGCTTCCTAACAAGCCTGTCTTATATGTGCTTTTAAATTTCAGCTTTGCCCTCGTGCACTTGTTTCCCGCCTCTCATATTACATTAAGGAACATGACTGCCAGCTTTCTGCAAGTGACAAAGTATACCCCGAGCACATATTTAAACGGGGGTTAAAAGGGGCAATTTCCAAGTCCTTCAATACGCTGTTTCTTATAATTAGAGAGATGATTAGGAAGACACTGGGAGGAGGCTGATTATGAAGATTATGCCCTGGTGGTGTTATAATCGAATATAATTGCAGTATACCATGCAGACGTGATGATTTTATCCTCCACGCCTGGGATGAATGAACTGGCCATTATAATAGAGGCCTTGTCGAGGTTCCTGATAACGTTGTTGATGGGTGGCTGAGGATCCCGACCTTCCCTGAGGAAGGGCAGGGAGGACTGGGCTATGATGGGGAAATAGGTGGGTGTGAATGGGAGAGGGACACACACACACACACACACACACACACACACACACACACACACACACACACACACACACACACACACACACACACACACACACACACACACACACACACACACACACACACACACAAAGAGAGACCGGAATATTTAATGTGAATTGTAAGGAAGGTGACAAGTGGCGTCCCTCAATGGTTAGTGCTTGGGCCACCGCTATTCTTGATATTTGTTAATGAACTGCCAGAGAAAGCTAAATTATATGCATCGTTGCTGACGTGAAATAAAGTATTTGGATAACAATCAGAAAGGACTGGAAATGACTTCAAGAGGACTTGAACAAGTTGAAAACATGGTCAAGAAAGTGGCTACTTGAATTTAATCCTAATGAAAATAGATTAGGATGCCAAAAAGTCAGCCTCTGTGGAGGAACGTTCCAAACGTGTAAAGGTGAAGATACAGGTGTGAGCATTGCGCCAAGCATATCACCACAAGTATGTATGTGATAACTGATGTGATGTTCCTGTCCAACCACTAACTGGGGAATGTAAGGAGATAAAACAATAGTCACTTGCTTCTTCTTTATGAGGGGGGGGGGGGAGGTGAGGGGACGATATCTTCATTGTTCTACTAAATTCTCCAAGCTCAGGATGACAGATTTCAACACCTCGTGTGAGTCTTATCCTGCGTGATAGAATGTGACCGAAAAAAATTTTTTGTTCCCATTATGCATCTCTCATATTAAATAGGGTAGCAACACACTCTAAATATATCCAATTTTGCTCAATAAAAATTGAAAAAAAGTTTATTTAGGATACTGTACATAACGTATTATTATACACATTTGTTAGACCCGCAGCCTGAGCGTGGGGCTCGCACCTGGTCAAGTGTGACAAGTAACTGGAGAAAATTTAAAGATTTGCAGCGAAACTGGTGCTGAAACTTAGGAAAATGAGTTACGAGAAGAAACTTAAAGGAACTTCAACACCGCCAGGAGAGAGAACCGTGGAAACATGATCATGGCATATAAAATACTCAAAGGATTGGGTAGAGTGGATAGCAACAAGCTCTTTGAGACGGAACTCCATGATGCCTAGACACCGACACACACAGACACACACACACACACACACACAGACACACACAGACACACACAGACACACACAGACACACACAGACACACACAGACACACACAGACACACACAGACACACACAGACACACACAGACACACACAGACACACACAGACACACACACAGACACACACAGACACACACAGACACACACACACACACAGACACAGACACACACAGACACACACAGACACACACAGACACACACAGACACACACAGACACACACAGACACACACAGACACACACACATACACACACATACACACACACACACATACACACACATACACATACACACACATACACATACACACACATACACATACACACACATACACACACACATACACACACATACACACACACACACATACACACATACACACACACACACACACACACACACACACACACACACACACACACACACAATGTGGTAGGAATTCATAGCGTAGCAGAGAAAATGAAGTGAGTTTTTTGTTTGGTGTGATGGTCAATATAACGTATGTAATTATAGGTGTGGGACGGCGGAGCCATGGTAGGAGGAGCACTCGGCCTACCTCTCCTCCTCTTACCTCTTCCTGCGCCTTCTGTTTACTCTTTCTCCTCCTCCTCTTTCTTACCTCTCCTTCTCCCCCTTCCAGGCTTTCTGTTTCCTTCTCCCTCTCCTCTTCCTCCTCCTTTTATCTCTCCTTCCCCTCCCCTTTCTACGCCTTCTGTTTACTACTTCTCTTCTTCCTCCTCTTACCTCTCCTTCCCTTCTCCGTCATATGCCTTCTGTTTCCTCCTCCTCCTTGCTATGTTTTCCCTTCTTCTCCCTTCC
Organism: Cherax quadricarinatus; assembly: GCF_038502225.1. Taxonomy (NCBI): domain Eukaryota; kingdom Metazoa; phylum Arthropoda; class Malacostraca; order Decapoda; family Parastacidae; genus Cherax; species Cherax quadricarinatus. The sequence continues at coordinate 11,780,204 of NC_091365.1, read as the reverse complement.
TGCTCTCTTGGTCCCTGGACCGAATCTGAACACCTTTTTTAATCCACAGTCGTTATATGACCCCTTCGTGTTTAACGCTTTCCTGCGTTAAAAATACATTTACGAATTATTACAATCTCTAACGGTTGATTCACCTTTAGGCTGTGAACGTGCAAATTTTATTGAACTCTGTGCAATACCTGGAGAATGCATCTTCAGACTGGCTTAAAACTTTTAGGTCTGGAGTGCTTCCCTAGAGACGACTGCATCTCATCTGACTCTTTTTGACATAAGCCACTTCTTCCTGCCTGTACTTCAGTCATATCAACAGTACAGTACTGTACACTAGCTGCTAGGCTAAGAGACTGATTACCTCGCTTTCTACCTAGTCTTCTGTTGTCCCTGTTATTGTACTGATGAAGCCACTGATTAGGCTGAGGGACTGACTACCTCGCTTTCTACCTCAGGCTTCTGTTGTTGTCCCTGTTATTGTACTGATAAAGCCACTGGATGGCGAAACATCTATATAATGAAGACATCCAGTTGTTACACACGTGTCTAATTCTTGAGCTTGTTTGGATTATTTACCATTGATGATATATTGATAACATGATGACACCCGTACAATTTCCGAGTGGCTTCAGACTTGATGTGTTGGTGCATTTTAGGATATTGATGTGTCTGAGATAACGAGAGACTATCTCTTCAGTTTGGCTTTATTACTGGTGCTAGTTTAAAAACTTCATTGAGTGTCGAGCTTTGTATGTTCTTATTTGCCCCTTTTTATTGAAGTAATTTGGATTTTAATTTGCATGGGAAAACTTGTATCTCTTCTGATTTGCTTCAAATATTCAACAGTATAAATTTATGCCGCACTCTGCACTAATCCTGTTGAGGTACAGAGGAAACATTTCTATGATCGTGTAACGAAGAAATACATACAGCTGGTATATTTCTCTACGTTTAGACTTTTATAATGTCATATTTCACTCTGCAGATTATTATAATCAAGGGGGAAGCGCTAAACCCAGAGGATTATACAGCGCCTGGGGGGGATGTGGAAGGCATTCAGGCTTAATTCGGGGAACTGGAGCACAAATTCAGCAGAGCTTCGTCAAACTTGACAAAGCTTTATACATATGAAGCGTTGTTCCAATAATATCTTCTTCTCTATGGGTATTCACATGATGTAAGTAACTGGGTAACGTGAAGGTAGCTGTGGGCACTGCTGCCCCGGTGACGCAGAAACAGTACTACTTCACGGAGCGAGTTATCTTTAGCCTGCGAAGGGAAGTGTCTTTACTGACTTGACTAAACACTAACTTTTAAAAATACATAGATCGGCAGCCATCTTTGGGAATTCGGCGCTTTGATTATTATTATTTATATGATACTGTTTTTATTTATGGGACAGTCTAAAAACGTAGGGGTAATAGTGATTTGACCAATAGTCCTGGCTCTAATTCTCGCCGAGTCAGTAGTGAGACTCATTTAATTCTGACACTTCACATCTGATAGGAGGAACTGATCATCACTCTATCAGGGCGGAAAGACTGATTACCTCAAAATTACCTCGCCACTTTGTTATCCCCAGTGTTATATTCTTCTGACTTCAACTGAAGACGACTACGAAACGGCGAAACGTTTCGGTATTAGAGAAACCTAGGTGTTGCACCTGTGGATCATTCATTAACTTTTCGTTATTGTATAGCATTAACGTGATAGTTTGGTGTTTTGAACAGCGTGATGAGTGGGTCCAGAGTGACCTAGACTACCCACCGTCTGGGTGACCTAGACTACCCACCGTCTGGGTGACCTAGACTACCCACCGTCTGGGTGACCTAGACTACCCACCGTCTGGGTGACCTAGACTACCCACCGTCTGGGTGACCTAGACTACCCACCGTCTGGGTGACCTAGACTACCCACCGTCTGGGTGACCTAGACTACCCACCGTCTGGGTGACCTAGACTACCCACCGTCTGGGTGACCTAGCCTACCCACCGTCTGGGTGACCAAGCCTACCCACCGTCTGGGTGACCTAGACTACCCACCGTCTGGGTGACCTAGCCTACCCACCGTCTGGGTGACCTAGACTACCCACCGTCTGGGTGACCTAGACTACCCACCGTCTGGGTGACCTAGCCTACCCACCGTCTGGGTGACCTAGCCTACCCACCGTCTGGGTGACCTAGCCTACCCACCGTCTGGGTGACCTAGCCTACCCACCGTCTGGGTGACCTAGCCTACCCACCGTCTGGGTGACCTAGCCTACCCACCGTCTGGGTGACCTAGCCTACCCACCGTCTGGGTGACCTACCCTACCCACCGTCTGGGTGACCTAGACTACCCACCGTCTGGGTGACCTAGACTACCCACCGTCTGGGTGACCTAGCCTACCCACCGTCTGGGTGACCTAGCCTACCCACCGTCTGGGTGACCTAGCCTACCCACCGTCTGGATGACCTAGCCTACCCACCGTCTGGGTGACCTAGCCTACCCACCGTCTGGGTGACCTAGACTACCCACCGTCTGGGTGACCTAGACTACCCACCGTCTGGGTGACCTAGACTACCCACCGTCTGGGTGACCTAGACTACCCACCGTCTGGGTGACCTAGACTACCCACCGTCTGGGTGACCTAGACTACCCACCGTCTGGGTGACCTGACCTGTCCACCGTCTGGGTGACCTGACCTGTCCACCGTCTGGGTGACCTGACCTGTCCACCGTCTGGTTGACCTAACCTGTCCACCGTCTGGTTGACCTAACCTGTCCACCGTCTGGTTGACCTAACCTGTCCACCTTCTGGTTGACCTAGCCTGTCCACCGTCTCAGTGACCTGCGTTCTCGCCTCCGCACACCGTTGACACGCCCCCTGACCTCTAGTGGCCTGACCTGTGAGGTCAAGAAAGCCATCCAATTATTATTATTATTATTATTATTATTATTGCTGTTATTATTTGTGGGGAAGTGTTAAACTTGCAAGGGCCATGCGATGCTTGAGGAATGGGAGGAAATCAAGTTCGATCCAAGGACAGGAAGGATAACTTCAATTCTTTGGATCGAAAGCCATTCAACAGCACCAATGCCCCACCCCCTTCTCCCCTTGAAGGAGCAGACGAGAAAGGGGAGAGTAAAAGAATGACAGACTATACACGAGTTGAGTGGGAATGAAAGGGAAGGGAAGGGAGAGGGGGAAGAGAAAGGAAGGGAGGTAAAGAGGAAGGGAGGTAAGGAGGAGGGAAGAGAAGGCTAGAAACGTGTTTCTGGTAGTAATATACCAATGGTATGGGTTCAGACCCCGACCTGTTGCATGGTTCATTTGTAATCGTGTTTTTTTTACGATTTCGTGATTGTGCTTGATAGCGTACGGGTGAAATGTAGCCTTAATGGCCAGTCGATAATCTTCAAACCTAACAGAATGATCATCTTCGTAATGCTTGTGATATTGCAGAGTGAAATACTTAGCATATGCCGTACCTGTCAGGCCTCGACACGTATCTGATAACTACACGACGGCAACGAAGGTTTATTATTGTATTAATAAGAGGCGAGTATGAACCTTACCGTGTGTGACCTGAAGCTGGCCGAGGGATGAGGGATACTCGCTGTACCCCGGGAGCATGCTTGCTGCCCTCAGGGGTATACTTGCCGCACACCGGAAACAAAGGAAGCATTAGATACGCTACGAAGTGTTCATTGTGACCAGAGAGTATTGAGGGCGGCTCTCTGGGAGGTAGGTAGAGGGCGCTGAGGTACTGTCAGGAGTGGGTATCACCTACCCCGCTACCTTGCCCACCAAACACCTATTTACTAGGGACAACTAATCTCTGTTTAGCTCATTTTTTCTGCTTTGTGCGTTTTCTATTATAGGAAAAGCAACAATTACATCTACAGGAACATATAAAGACCTACATAACGTTATTGTCAGGACTGTCAAAAAAAAGGGCGGCCAAAACAAAAACGCATCAACACTGGAGAGGAAGAGGATCGGATAGGTGCTAATGATCCCAGGCGGCCGATCCGACACCTTCCACCACCACTTAGCTGCCATTGTCCTCGCGCGGGCAACACTTCCACCGCTCGCAGAAAAAGGCCAAGGTGATCCTGAAAAGCGAGCATTGTGAACAGGGACAAAGGCCGGTTTCTCCCAATGAGCACCAGATATAATGGTAATGATAAGGTCTTGACAAACTGGGAACATTTTCATCATGCGGCGGGAGCGTAGTAATGACCTTGAATGGATTCCTAATGTGGTAGACGGGGGTTGGATCCTAATATGAATGTTGTTGCTGGACATACGGGCTTAAATCCTTTCCTAGTCCGGCGCCTTTAAGAGCCAAAAACAGATTGTTTGGGAAATGTACAAACATACCTTTTTTCTGATGACGTTTCTTGTTTATTGATTATTTCTTATTGAAATTTGGTTACTTATATTCATCCGTTAGTTACGTGATCTGTTGAGAAATGCTTAATTATTGTCAGCTTGAGTGAATCTGTTTAACACTGGAAACTTTTGAGTTTTCAGCTTAAAATTATGTTTAAGAATTAGACTGATCTTGATGTCTTTAATACACATACTATCAAAACTACCAGAGGGGGAAGTTGAATGACAGCTCTAGGCCTTTAGTGTTATAGCCAACACTATCAAGCGCTTGCATCTGTTAACGCTCGTTTGATGATTATTGCATTATAGTTATAGTATAAAAAATTTTATAAGTTGTTTATATAACAGTATGGCTTTGTGTGTATGATCGCTCAAGGAAACATTGGAAGGAGTGTATGAAAAAATGATATTTCGAGGGAATGATTCGTGCATACAAGAGGTATGTGTGAGGGATGGATTAGAGTGGAGGTCACTGGTTCTACTTGTTCACAGTTGAATTTATAGGTTAAGATTATTATCGTACCTCAGCTCATTTCGAAGCTCTGAATTATCCACCTCCAACTCACCCTGAACTGAACCCCGGGATGCGGGGAGTTGTTTCTTGCGGGAGTTGTTTCTTGCGGGAGTTGTTTCTTGAGTAGCTTTAGGTAGATGTCGTTTTGATAAGGACCTGCCTCGTATGGGCCAGTAGGCCTTCTGCAGTGTTCCTACATTCTTATGTTCTTATGTTCTTATGCACCCTGAGACAGCCAACTGACATCCAGGTATCTATGCACTGTTTGTTAGGTGAAATAATTCTGATGACTTAACATATTGTTGGTAATTTTACCAATATTAAGTAAAAGGACACAAAAGCAACTAATGTGACATTTTATTAGTTGCATTTGTGTTCTTTTTCGAGGCTGATGAAGTATGGAATCTTCTCCATATTTCTCGCCCTGCCTAGGAGTCGAGTCTGGGTAGCTTCAGTTGTGAGCTGAATGTTGTACCAACCAGATACAAATAATTTCATATACTACTGAAGTGTGGGGATGGTTTTATCTATGAAGATTCTAAAGTTTTAGACTTTAGGAAAAATAAGTTGGTATGATATTTATGAAGAGAAATGGTAAAATTTTCGTTATTGCTGGAACTAAATGGCGTGCTGCTGAAGAAAGGACACTTGGAGAACAAGCCCTTGCTAGAATATTATTTATTCTGTTACGATCTAAATTGGTCGAAAAATTGACGTAATAAAGAACTTGACAGATCGAAACATTGCTCAGATCAAAGGACGTTCTGCAGTGTGAGACACTTTCATTTGACTGAGACGTTACGTTAGCATAGCAGTGAGAGCACATCATGCTGGGGACTTCCTCGTGGCTGTCACTATAATTTCTCCTTAAGTACTCGCTTCGACCTTCATATTAATTAACATTGCTGTTGCTCTTCACTTAGCCACCGCGATTCTCACCGAACACTAGTGAACCTGCAGCAGCACCTCAGCAGACAGTAATAAATATTAATTATCACATACGATGTGACAGTAGATTTCTACATTATATGAGAAACTAATAGGACAAAGGACGTGTGCCATGAGAGTGGTGAGAGACAACTAGCAGGTCGGTGGGTGAACAACAGAAGACAATGCTGCGACCTTGTGTGAAAGCTACCAGGCTGGAACTCGACAATAATGGTCGTATACAATACCGACATAATTAGAAATTACACATGTGCAACACCTGCTCTCTCTCTCTCTCTCTCTCTCTCTCTCTCTCTACAGCAACATCCACATCTCTTTTCCCAGAAATTTACGAGTCTTGAAATCTAGTTTTGCTGTAGAGCAGCGCAATATTTAAGAAGCAATATCACCTCACCGACGCTCGGTATCCAATGTTTGTGTTTTGAAGACAGCGTTCTAGTGTTTCACTTACCATTGCACAACCATTATGTGAAACAAACCACATCACTGTGTATTTTATGACACATTTAATCTCCATTTCTTTAAGGACTGCGTGTGCAGTTATATTTCAGAAAACAGCTGACGTTTATTTTACCTTACTCATTGCTGCTGTTGAATAAGGGTAACTGTGTGTGTGTGTGTGTGTGTGTGTGTGTGTGTGTGTGTGTGTGTATGTGTGGTGCCGATTAGGTAAAATTGGTCAGTTAGCAAGAACTCATTTAAAATTAAGTCCTTTCTAAAATTTTCTCTTATACGTTTAAAGATATATTTTTTCATTTATGTTAATGGAAAAATTAATAATTTTGTACCATAACAACTTTAGAAAACTTGTATAACCTTATTATAAGAAGCGCATTTTAATTTAGCCCAATTCAACTAAATATATTATAGGTTTACAATAATTTAATAAACAAACACAATGAAATATATGTTTTTTTTCGTTAGGTTCAGAATGATTTTTGCGAAATTATTGCATACACAAATTTTCTCTTACCTTTTTCGGCAAGAAGAGCGTTACTATTTAAGCCAAAATCACAAGTTTTACCTATTCAGCACGACATTATATATATACACAAAAAAAAAATCACGAACAAACGATACAAAATACAAAAACAACCACGGGAGGGGGGGAGAGAGTTGAATGATAGCTCAAAGCAATGTTGGAGAAAAGTAGTAGTTGAGGCGTGGATACACCGCCTAGCCGAAGCTAAGCAGTGTATCGCCTACCCGTTTGCAAATTGTTAAGAATTCCAAAATCTCTTTCAAAGTTCACTGCATGCGGCAAAATTGACGAAGTAACTTATCACGAGCCTGATGCTACGGGGTATGTGATACACAACCTGTCTTCTGCTAGGCTCTCTAACTTACCTGGGATCTGGCTGTATGAGAAAAGTACTGCGTACTATGATGATGAGTGCGCAGGTTCAAATTCTGCTGTGAATGATAAACACGCATACATAATTGTTATGCCGCCTTCCCCATTAATGAGCAAGGAATGAGACAGCGTTCACCACTGCACAGTTTGACCTGGACATTATTTGTTTGACAAAAATGAGTAAATTATCGTGAATTATCGTGTCAAAATGAGATTAACCTTTAGATAAATTAAAGTCTGAAGCTATCATAACAACGATTGATTTTACAATACTATTAAAATTATCAGATTTAAGTAATAATTTGCATTTAAGAGGCTCCATCTTGTGGTTGTAGTCGCACACATGACTTAGTGCAGTTAAATACTTAGATAAATTTTCATCACAAGCAACAGTATTGTCTGTGCATATTACAGTTATAACAGGTAAAAATTTATAATATTTTGATATAAAAAAATGCGTAAAACTGTATGGTAAATTTCCAGTGGCTATACCAAATATGAGACATTTTTTTTTCCTTTAAATTGAAATTTGCCATTAATGATATTTAGTTTAAATTATAAGTGTTTAAATGGAAACAAGATAAATGAAGCTGAAATTTCTTTGAGAATATCCAAGAGAAAAATAAGTGGAACCTTCATAAAGAAAGATGTCACATCAAAACTCGTAAGTTTATAAATTTTGCCATTTAGTAAATTCTTTAAAAAAAAAATTGACGTAACTTCATAGAATTGAAAGAATTTATTTCTGGGTTCAAATACATATTACAATTACCTAAATGGCTTTACATTCGTTTTGTTTATCTCTGGATATTTTTTCACGTTTGTTTTGAATTAGAACCATAAACAGTACTTCGGCAATTATTTAGAGTATTATCAAATTAACTTTCAAAATTCCAAAATGCTTTGGCAATATCAACACCATCAATTTCTTGGATCTAGCAAAACTCGTCTCAAAAGAGAGCTAAAATGACCTATAAAATTTCCCGGCACTGAAAGTGTACCACTAACTTTAACTTGTTTTGCACTATATTACTCTGCCATTTGTGATTTGGGTAATATTAAATGTGGTATTTTATTTCTCACACGGACATGGGAAAATTTCTCCTGGTACAAGTCTTGGCATTATGACGATCAGCTTTGTTGAATTTTTGGTCATTTGGCAGAAACCTTTCCCTGGATATTATTTAAACCATGCCAGAATTAAGACAGGGGAAAAAAGGTATCGTGATGGCTCCGAGCCTGATGCTATTGTTCGAAATGCTCATCCTCGAAACTGAGCTCCAATCTCACTCATTGACCTCAAAAAAAATGGCCATCACCAATAACCTGACTAGTGGGCCGTGATTAGTAGATGGAGAATTGAGCCTTCACTAGTATACGATGATTGAACCACACAGGTTTAGTGCTTCATGATTTAGTTAAGATTCCAGCAAGAATAATCAAAATTCCCTTGGTTGCGGTAACTGTATCTTACATTACTATGATTTGCTTGCGAATGAAGGAATTATAATTTTTTCCCCACGTCTAATTATACCGCTGTGACAGAAATTCAAGAATTCCCAGACACGTAATCAGGAATATAATCGTTATCAAATCTCAACTCGCAGACTATGACTACTTTGGTACCCAGATGATACCACTGTCTCATTTTATTTTACGTAAAAAAATGAAGCTTGATAATGTAAGCAGAAACACAAGAAATCATTTATTATATATTTTTCTTTCGTTTCATGGTTATCAGCACCGTAATTTTTTGCTTCTGACATGTCTTCATATTTTCTTTTATTATTATTCAGTGACGAGCAAAATCAAACATTTCTGCTTTTCATATGTTTGTGTGTCCAAATTTGAAGCTAAACGTATTAAACTGTCATTATTTCCCCTCGTTAAGAAAGGCAGTAGCCTCTATGAGACAAGGGGCAGCAGCCTCCTCCCTTCTCTAAAAATATGAAAACCTATAACTAATTACAGCTCATTTGTTATCGTAAGTTAAAAGCAACCTACGGATATATATGATGCCGCTGTTAGGGTTGTGTGGTTCAATAGATTTAAAGTCTGTCGACTTCACGTGGGTCAATAAAGTTGTTGTCTCATGTACACTACCAAACAAGAATGTTGTAATACCCAATATAAAGATAAAGCGAAACTCGGACCTACGAGCTTTGGGACAAAGCTAAACGTTTGATTCAGAGTACCTGGCACCAGGCTAGTGATAAATTTTTCGTCTCTTCAACATGCACCGACCAACGCAAGATATTAGAATGTTTAGATTTCGCGGTACCATACACACCACGCCAGACCAGAATCCTAGATAAATGATTGTAAAGGTTGTAGCCAGTGTTGTAGCCAATGTTTTAAACGGTTGTAGCCAGTAATGCAGCTGACATTGTAAGGAACAAAGTATATAATAAATAGACAGGAACAGCAGCCCGCTGCTGTCCCTTTGCCTCGGGGCTCATTTGAAGCGACAGGGCGTCTCTAGGACGTATTCCTCTCTCACCATATCATCCCTGAACTTCATTCAGTTCAGTCCCATCTTCTGAAGACGAAACAGTTTTTTTAGATGGGATGAATTCAACAACAATGATACATTAGAGATTGGTACCGTTCAACTTTACAAAAATATTGCACTAGAAGTGACTAGATGAAAGAAAAGTAAATGATAAGAAAATCTACAGAATCTAAGCGCCCGAAGTTGTTTCTTGGGAGTTAAATTTGAATAAGATTTAGCATCGAATGGGATAGAAATATATTCGTATGGCCAAGAAGTTCAGCCAGAAGACTCGCTAAGTTTTGATGATAATAGCTAGAATGGTCACTTAAGAATGCAGTGTCGAGTGTACTCTGACTACTCTTGAGTTGGACAAGGTTAGATCATCTTCTGAAAGTGTTCCATCACTCTTCTGATAACTCCACTTCGTACATGCGTTAAAATTCACCTGTAACCGGTTATAATGAATCAGTTATAATCCTGTTATAATGAACCAGTTATAATCCGGTTATAGTGAGCCAGTTATAATCCAGTTATAAGAAACCAGTTATAATCGGGTTATAATGAGCCAGTTATAATGAACTGCTTGTAATGAACCGGTTATATTGAACCGGTTATAAAAAAAATTCAACCCTCGTAGAACCACACATGAGAAACCCTTCATGGGGACCACTTAAGATGGGTGATGGGCTCTTGATGCATGGAAATGGAACCACCCTTCCCTTCTTTTGATTAATTATTCCCCGTTCTCCAGAGGCTGTATGACCCTAACAGGCTCAGTACTTTTCCCTTGGGAAGAAGTGAATTCAGCACCTCATTAAGATGAGGAGTCGTCTGTGGCCAGGTACTTAGTACTTGATCCAAGGTACTGTTGATACTTGGTACTGTAGACCCCAGGTACAGGTAACTGCAGTTTTATTGGCAAGCGACACATTCCAGAGATTTATAATTATACTGATATCTATATACTAAACGATGATGTGTGCATTTAGGTCTACGTCTTGTCCTTGGCGTCGTGTGACGTCTTAACCTTGACGTCGCGTGATGTCCTGACCTTGACGTGGTGGATACGAACAGTTGTTTTCCTTGAGAAATATAATAGCCTTGCGAGCGAAATATTTTCGACTCCCACCTGGCTCATGTTCTCAGATATGCAAATTCTAAGCTATATTATTAGCACATTAGTCGGAGCTTTGCTATTGGGGGAGTGGGATTAAAACGTTTATTTTTTCACAGGCGATTTACTGGTTATGAAACACTGGTAGCGGGGAATTCTTTAATTACAACCTCTGATGAGCGCACTTTCACACACGAGATACTACGTGTACAACTCTGATCCTTTACCTACGAATAGGTAATTACTTGTACACTGCCTTCCACTCTGTCTCGCGCCTCTGTCTCGTTTGCCTGCCTGCCTGCCTGCCTGCCTGCCTGCCTGCCTGCCTGCCTGCCTGCTCACCTGACCACCTTACCACCCACTTGCCTGCCTGCCTGCCTGCCCACCTGCCTGCCCCTGCTCACCTGACCACCTTACCACCCACTTGCCTGCCTGCCTGCCTGCCTGCCTGCCTGCCTGCTCACCTGACCACCTTACCACCCACTTGCCTGCCTGCCCACCTGCCTGCCTAACTCTTGTCAGCCTGATGTTAGGGCATCCCAGAAAATACACAGGTGTCACAAACCTACCCACACGATTAAAGTGCCAAGGAACAAGAGATGAGTTACTGTATATTTCGACCTTACACAATAACCCTCTTTAGTAGACTCGTTTCGAGGACGCAGTGTATGCTACTAAGATTTAGTTATATTTTACGTGATTTGGGTTTTTGAGAATTTTTACATTTTTCTAAGCACAGATCTAATGTGCTGGAATGTTGTTTGCCTCCTTGTCTCTCTAAATGCAGCGGGCCACCAGCAGCAATAGCCTGGTTGACCACACAAACACTACACGAGCCTGGCCCATGGTCGGGCTCCGCGAGTAAAAAAAAACTCTGGGAACTCATCAAAGGTATATCATTGTTAAGTATATTTTACATCAAGGTCTCACGATCTGCTGTTACGTTATTTAATATAATTATTTTTTGTTTGTAGTGTTGGAGTTATCTTAAATCAGCCCAGTAGGCATACCAGGCCTAAGTGATATTAGTACACCATAAAATGCAACTCACAACAGTCGAAGAACACCCGGGTATATTGTTTTCGCTCGGTGAACACCCGGGTACGTAGTTTCTGCTAGGTGAACACCCGGGTACGTAGTTTCTGCTAGGTGAACACCCGGGTACGTAGTTTCTGCTAGGTGAACACCCGGGTACGTAGTTTCTGCTAGGTGAACACCCGGGTACGTAGTTTCTGCTAGGTGAACACCCGGGTACGTAGTTTCTGCTAGGTGAACACCCAGGTACGTAGTTTCTGCTAGGTGAACACCCGGGTACGTAGTTTCTGCTAGGTGAACACCCGGGTACGTAGTTTCTGCTAGGTGAACACCCGGGTACGTAGTTTCTGCTAGGTGAACACCCGGGTACGTAGTTTCTGCTAGGTGAACACCCGGGTACGTAGTTTCTGCTAGGTGAACACCCGGGTACGCAGTTTCTGCTAGGTGAACACCCGGGTACGTAGTTTCTGCTAGGTGAACACCCAGGTACGTAGTTTCTGCTAGGTGAACACCCGGGTACGTAGTTTCTGCTAGGTGAACACCCGGGTACGTAGTTTCTGCTAGGTGAACACCCGGGTACGTAGTTTCTGCTAGGTGAACACCCGGGTACGTAGTTTCTGCTAGGTGAACACCCGGGTACGTAGTTTCTGCTAGGTGAACACCCGGGTACGTAGTTTCTGCTAGGTGAACACCCGGGTACGTAGTTTCTGCTAGGTGAACACCCGGGTACGTAGTTTCTGCTAGGTGAACACCCGGGTACGTAGTTTCTGCTAGGTGAACACCCAGGTACGTAGTTTCTGCTAGGTGAACACCCGGGTACGTAGTTTCTGCTAGGTGAACACCCGGGTACGTAGTTTCTGCTAGGTGAACACCCGGGTACGTAGTTTCTGCTAGGTGAACACCCGGGTACGTAGTTTCTGCTAGGTGAATACCCGGGTACGCAGTTTCTACTAGGAACTAGGTGAACACCCGGGTACATACTTTCCGCTAGGCAAACAGGTATAGGGAAAAGTTGGCGAATTCCATCAACCTGGGATTTAAGCCGATCCCTTTTGTTGTAAGCCGACTATACTGGTACACTATACACTTCATTCTTGAAACTATTTTCCTCTACAAAACTTAAGCTTGATTTATATACTAAAGCTGCAATAAACGCTTGGTTTAATCATATTCGTGATTAAATGTTGAAGAATAAAACACTTTTGCAACATTTGGGAATCTTTGAGGAAACGTTTCACCAGAAAGTGGCGAAAGATCAGATGTTACACAAGTTTGCCATTCTTCAACTTGTCGGATTTCAAAAGTATTTAAATCCCATGATTAAGCGTTACATTTACCTTAGGGTGGTTACGTCGAGCCTGGGGAATGAGAGGTATAATCAGGTTTGATCTGAGGGAGGAATGGTTAGCTTCAGCTCCATAGATCTTGAAAACTTCGAGTCGTTCTGGATTCGAATTACGTTTCTTGTGCTAGGGTAGCCTGGGTTAAAGTTCCGTCGCATGCGAGCACTTGTGCGCTTGCGTGCGAATCGCCTGGCGTAATGTTTTTGAGTATACGTGCGCATGCGTAAGTGCGTGGATGTGCGTGCTGTGCTCTAAGGCAGTGACAACAGACGGGGACAAAGGCTTCCCAAGAGATCAAAATTAACGTGATGGAACATGGAACGCGAGTGAGGGCGCCACGAAGGAGGGAGAGGGGATGGGAAAGGGAGAAGGGAAGGGGGGTGAAAAAGGGAAAGGAGAAGGCGACGAGAAAATGGGAAAATGAAGATGGATGCGAAACGAAGTGGAAGGAAAAGGGATGAGAAATGGGGAAGAGAGACAAGGAGAAAGATAAGAGAAGAGGAAAGGTGATTGGAAAGAGTGGAGGGAGAGAGGGGGGGGGTGAGAAAGAGAGAAGAGGATGGGGGGATTGAATTGATCTGCAACTCATTGAACATTATTAGAACTACGACCTGAAGAAATAGACACGAGGAACGTGAGGGAGTAAAGATGATTCCTGGAAGGTACGAGGGGCGTGGCGGGGAGGAGGTGGTGGAGGAGGAGGAGGAAAAGGAGGAGGTAGAGAGAAGCAAGAGGTATAAAGAGGAAAAGAGAAGCAAAGGGGTGAAAGAAAAGGTGGAAAAGAAAATGCATGGGAGCACTTGGAAAACACAGACAGCAGAGGTCCTTTAAGTCCACACCCCAAACTATCAGCTGAGAACTATCTACAACTACCTAGATTAGGAACTATCGTGTATTATTTTGGTGTACGAGTCGTAGATAACGAGAGAGGGAGAGGTGGGGGAAGAGAGGGTCATCACCCACAACACCACCCAAGTTATTCAACTCAACAATAACTTGAAGCACTCTGAGAGGGCACCAGTTACCGCCGTCGATTTCATGCAGCAGCTGACTGGCGTTGCTTTCAGGGTACTTGCAGCTATGATTGTCTCTCAGCCAACGCTCCTGACGGGCCCGCTGCTGCAGGAGTAACACTCACTGCAGGAACGACAAGAAACCATCCGAGGTAACTGCAACGATGCTCATATGACGCTTTTTTTTTTTTTGCGTGATTTGATTCCTTCAAGGTGGGTGAAGGGCACTTGGTCCAAGGAATTCGATCTATGGTCCCCCTTTAATAAAACCTCTTTACTTTAAATTCATAGGCGAGTTCAGGTCTTCCTCACGAATATAATAAAAATAATATCTCTGTAAATACTTAATACATTTTTGTACCACACCAGCCGGTTCAACTCCCTACAAGTAAAAAAAAAAAAAAATTATATATTTTTAAATTTGTATTAAGCGCTAAATCCATGGGGATCATTCAGCGCATGATGTGGAGGCTTGATCCTCCGTCTGCTGAGCGCCAGACAGACGCGCTTCCTATTTGTACTCATCTAGTTCCCTACAAGTAAAGGAAATACCATCATTCGCGCAACAGCTGTCTTGCCAAATTAAAACACTCTCTGAAATGCAACAACTGAATCTCATTCCTGTTGGATTGGTACGCCGTTCGCTTAGTATTCTTACAACTTATGTATATGAGGCGCCAAACCCGTGTGGGCCGTATGTAAATACTGATGCTTACACTCTCAGATTCGACATTCTCAAAGCTATTGAAGTATAATTTCCGTATTTTAAATATTATTATATTTTTAATTATCTTTAAATAATGTTAATTTTAACCATGATCTTAGAATTTAAGAAAAAATCCTTCTCATCTCTTTCCTTCAGATGCTAAAATGCTGTTTCTACAACAATTCTTTCACAAAGTAAAAAAAATAATCTACCCCTTCACCTATCCTTACTCCTCCAAAGAGAAAAATTTCACCACATCCATCCTTACCCCTCCAAAAGGAGAAATTATGTCCCAAAATCTATCCTTTCCTTAGAATCCTACCCCCATAACCATCCTTCCCCCATAACCATCCTTCCCCCATAAACATCCTTCCCCCGTCCAAAGAAAAATCACAACGAGGGAACCGAAGACGTCGCCTCGAGGTCCATCTTTGTAAGAATATCAGAGTAGGAAGCAGGACTAACTTAAAAAATACTGTAGATTACGATTGCATCTGGCTTACTGTTGACAGAGGCGAACTGCGCAGTCTATTGTTTATTTGTTAGGAATATGCCTTGATGAGTAAGACAACTGCAACGCTTGGGTATCGCAACCGCTGAAATATTTCGCTTGCACTGTGGGTGAAAAACAATGTAGATACCCACCAGGTGTCATATTCAGCAATTTATCGGTATTCTGTATTATCAAAAAAAAGAATGGACCAATATACGTTATATATATATATATATATATATATATATATATATATATATATATATATATATATATATATATATTGTGTGTGTGTGTGTATGGAATAAGATTACAGTAAAGATATGTGTGCGCGCGCGCACGCACACACACACACACACACACACACACACAATCAACGGTATATACACCGAGAAGCATCTCGTGTATATATACACTGCTTTCTGGGAGGTAGAGGCCGGCAGTAATGAGAGGAAAGCCGGTCATGTGCTGATACACGGAGCACTCTCACGACTGACTTGATTACATGTATGGATAGAGAGAGAGAAGCTGCCCCCTGTAATCATCATCTGGCTGTTATCACACTCGCACATTTAGGAGAGGAAATGAGATAAAAACCTATAATTTATTGTTATTTAAACTTGTATCAGTGGTATTGCTCTTATTATAAATTTCATAATGATAATAATAATGGTATTATTGTTGGAATTCGAATTCGTGTTATTATTCTTTGTCTCCTTATTGGAGTTCTTCTTTTTTATATTTTCCTATTATTTTTATTATATTTTCATATATTATTTAATACTTATGTATATATGTATTTATTAGATATGTATATATTTATGTATTCATTTTTCTGTTTTTTTAAGATTTTTTTTTGTTGTAAATGAACACGCATTTACGTATATTTTTTTTCATGTATATGCCTTTGTTTGATTTCTAAATACACGAGATGTGTATCTGAGTATATACACTGAGAATTAAATCCCTATTTATGAATATGTTATGAATATCTTATATATATATACACACACACACATACACACAAAAAAAAACCACTGTGAGAGAATAGAGAAATTACAAGCGCTTTCGTGACTACTCACATTATCAAGGAACAATACAAGTAATGCATCAAGGAAGCCATATAAAGGATCTAGCCCACACCTCGCTATCACATCCCACAACAAAGCAACACCTGACGCGCGACTTATAAGAAAGAGAACACTGCAGCAGTACATTAATGCATTACTTGTATTGTTCCTTGATAATGTGAGTAGTCACGAAAGCGCTTGGAATTTCTCTATTCTTTCAAAGTGGTTGTTTTGCATATTCTGAAATCACCTGTTTACTGTGATCTTATTGCATATATATATATATATATATATATATATATATATATATATATATATATATATATATATATATATATATATATATATTATACACACATATATGTATATATGTATATATGTGTGTGTGTCGTGCTGAATAGGTAAAATTGGTCAATTACCAACAACTCGTTTAAAATTAAGTCCTTTTTAAAATTTCCTCTTATAAGTTTAAAGATATTTTTTTTCAATTCAGTACCAATAAAACTTAGAAAACTTACCTAATCTTATTATAAAAAGCGCAGTTTAATTTAGCCCAAACCACCTAAATATATTTTACATACGTTTATAATAATTTAATAATAAACACGGTGAAACATATTTTTTTTCGTTAGGTTCAGAATGTTTCTTTGTGTTTGTATATATATATATATATATATATATATATATATATATATATATATATATATATATATATACACACACACACACACACACTGTCGTGCCGAATAGGCAGAACTTGCCATCTTGGCTTAAATAGCAACGCTCATCTTGCAATATAGGACAAGTGAAAATTTGTGTATGAAATAATGTCGTCAAAATCATTCTGAACCTAACGAAAAAAATATGTGTCATTGAGTTTGTTTAGTATTAAATTATTGTAAACAAATCTAAAATATATTTAGTTGAGTTAGGCTAAAATAAATTGTTCTTGTTATAATAAGGTTAGGTAAGTTTTCTAAGATTCTTCTGGTACAAAATTATTAATTTTTGCATTAACATTAATGAAAAAAATATATCTTTAAACATATAAAAGAAAATTTCGAAAGGACTTAATTTTAAATGAGTTCTTGCTAATTGACCAGTTTTACATATTCGGCACGACATATATATATATATATATATATATATATATATATATATATATATATATATATATATATATATATATATATCTGAGATATTTGACAATAATGCTCGTAACTGTTGCTGTTAATATTTCGTTGAAGTAATATTTTTAACTCCAATTTAAATACCATTGTCACTGTGGCTTGGTAGCCTGAAAGACCTTCCGCTACACGAGGGTCATGAAGAGCCGCTGTTCACCTATTTTTTTTTTTTTTTTTTGTCATTCAGTAATACTTCGTTTCATTTATTTCACTTGGTTATTTTGTTTCCCCCTTCTACTCTGCACAAGCATTCACTTTCCCCAAGCATAGACACGACAACAAGTTTCCACAGCTGCAACATACTCGCAGTAACAAGGAAACACACGCACATGAACACGAAGTGTTTCGTTTCGCAAGAAACATAAGTATCAACTCGCATCCTAAGTTTCCATTGAAGCCATTTACACTGTAGGCCTAATTAGGACCATCAATTCTACATTACCAATGGTTGTAGACTCAGACGATTATAGAAATTAGGGAGGAGGGTTAGTGGGACGGGTGGTGGCAGTGGACGACCTCTCCTGGGTGGGTGGATGGTTGGAGTGTTAACGAAGGGGAGGCTCAGAACGACATATGTAAAAGGTAAAGCCGTAAACGATTGGGTTGGTGTATCCAAATGGGGGGTGCTGCACAACATTTTGCTCTACGTAGAGCTTGATAAAGTTTTAAACAGAGCGAAGTTGAAGTTTGCTCTGCAGTGTGTGATCTCTGGAGATGAATATTTCGTCAGCGGCATTCTGAAGGATTGTGGAGAGTTGTGACGCAGACGCCGGTGTCAGTCATGTGGGCAGTGGTATATACAGGATCACCCATACATACTTGTCTGTATAAACTTGAACTGGAGGAGGGAACGGCACCATTACAGTGCTGCGGGAGAGCCTAAGGACAAGTACCACATCCCGGATTTGTAGGAAGACAGACTAGATTCTTTACTCCAATTAAAGAAATAAGATCGAAGGCCAGATGCTTTTTTATTAACTTTGAGGAAACACACGGCTTCAAAGGGGATGGGGTGCCTTTATGCAGAAAGGATCTTGAGGCATGGAATTATAGTTGCTCTGTCCTCGCTTGGATCAAACCTGATTACCTCCTACCCTCCTAGGCGCTGATGGCATGGTTTAGCGTTCCTCCATAAACATAACTCGAAAAGGGAACATTTATATCTAAGAACTAGGTAATAATAATCTTTTTTTTTTTAAATGTGGTGTTAAACCCAACCGATGAAGGCTAGTTGATGCCTAACCACTGACGGGTCATCTGAAAAACACCCGTCATGAGACGCGTCCTGTTTCCTGATGAAGAAAATAGTACTACCACCATATTATTCAGTCTTGAGAGGCCTGTACTACCGCTGCACCTTAGTAAGGTGTTTCCGAAGTATTTTATTTACATAAAGTACAATTCTGAGTACGCGAGGGAGAGGTGAGAAGAGAAGCATCAAGTCACCCTAGGTAGGTGCCTTGGATTAAACCTAGTTGCCACCCATTTCCAAGGCGCTGTTCGATTCATGCGAGTTTAGTGACAGGAAGGGATGACGAAAGAAAAGGTATAACAGTAATGGAATAAAAAGGGGACGAGAAGGTACAGAATCAATATTATAAGAGTATGTGGCATCTTTTACAGTGTCAATTTATCAACAATATTTATCACCCGATACAAATATATTTACCACCTGATATGATAATTTTACTAACCGATACAATAATATTTACCACCCGATACAATAATATTTACCACCCGATATAGTAAATTTAAACATTCATCAGCGTCCAGAATATAGGAAGATACACGTATCATTTGGTTGTTCTAAATGGAAAACAGACGAGAGATATTAGCCATTTAGTCAGAGGCAACACGAGTAGCTTTGCCATACCTACCATACCGTAGGACACTTGGTTATTTAACATACAAGACCTCACGAATAAGCAACCACTCAGACGTAAACTACCACAAACGTCTACCTAATCCAGAGGTAAATAACCACAAACAACCAATGTAAAGAAAAATGACCACAGCCATCAGCTCTTATAGAGAAAAATGACCACACATTACCAACCATCCTAAGCGCACACGACCACAAACAACCAACCACTCCAAGCGTAAACGACCACAAACCATCCACTCAAACCACTCCAAAGATAAATGACCACAAACAACTAACCACTCCAAAGGTAAACGACCACAAATAACCAACCACTCCAAGCGTAAACGATCACAAATAACCAGCCACTCCAAAGGTAAATGACCACAAATGACCAGTCACTCCAAAGGTAAACGACCACAACCGGCCACTCCAGTGGTAAACGACTACAAACCACCAGACACTCCACGGGAAGTCAGCCACTCGACCATTGATGTAAGACATAGCCATGCGTCAAATCCACGCTAAATGCCAGCGGCAAATGGCCAAAGGAAAGCGGCCATTGGGCCCCGTGGAAGACGGAGTGGCCAGGCGGTATCGACCACCCCTCAGGCAAGTAGTGGGTATCATTCCAGCATTATTTATCATTGAAGAGACCCCCATCCCTCGCTTCACCTAGCGGGAGAGTGGAAAGCTCAGGCTCCGGGCTACTGCCTTCACATGCCCGGGGTTGGGAAAATAAGGTAAGACTGAACGAGGTAGGGAAAGTACAGCAGCCCCCCCCCCCCGACAAAAAATAGAATAGGAGGGAGGGAGTGTACAGCAACGAGAGATGATGGAATAAAAGGAAAGAAGGGTACAGTAACAAATAAAAGTTATAATAAAAAGAGGAAGGGAATGAATATGGGAAGTAGGATAGGAAAGTACAATAACAAAAACTGATGCAATGAGAGAAAGCAAGGGAAGGAATTGCAAAAAAATGATGGAATGTGGGAAGGAGGACCGGACTCTGCAACACAAGTTGAGGGATTTTGCGAAGTCTCCAATAGAATTGAAGGAGGAGGATTTCTAAAAAGTTAAAATATTGAGGAGAATCATGACGCTTGAAAACATGGCGTTGTAACGTAAATGTTAAGTGTTGCGGAGAAGAGAGAGGCGTAACCAAGAGGTGTAACGTAAATACCACTGTGTTCAGGAAACGCAAGTAGACCAATGGTTACACAGAGATGTGTGACCAAATGTCGCAGCGAGATAGTGATCTGGATAAACATGTCCACCTTAGGGCGTGGAAAGACTACGAGAATCGCCAGGAATCGTCGGCACATTACACTGTTGAAGAGTACTAGGCTGCTTTCAGCCTAGCAAGACTCATTCACATTATTTTATATGGGCAACACCCAGGTCTTATACAACAGGCTACGCTTAAATAATGGCAAGTACTCAGACTGCAGTGTTTTATAACCCACATCACCAGTACAGTGTAGGTAAAATTTACGATTGGCTTAAATAGCAACGGTCTTCTTGCCGAATAAGGCAATGAAAATTTGTGTATGCAATAATATCGCAAAAATCATTCTGAACCTAACGAAAAACAATATATTTCATTGCGTTTGTTTATAATTAAATTATTGTAAACTTGTCTAAAATATATTTAGCTGGATTAGGCTAAATTAAATTGCGCTTGTTATAATAAGGTTAGGTAAGTTTTCTAAGGTTCTTTAGGTACAAAATTATTAAGTTTTTACATTAACATAAATGAAAATATGTCTTTAAACGTATAAGAGAAAAATTTTGAATGGACTTAATTTTAAATGAGTTCTTGCTAATTGACCAGTTTTACCTATTCGGCACGACATTATATATATATATATATATATTTATATATATATAATGACACACATGGAAATGCAAATATAAGAAGAGATGAAGAATGAATTTTTGAGGCAGATGAATTGGATAAGAGGAAGATTATGCAAATTTTTTCCAGATTCACAAGTAAACTAGATGTTAAAAATAAAACACAAAGAAAAAAGAAAAACGATAAATTCACTGAAAATATTGAGGAAATATGAGAGGTATTAAATAAAAAGTTCTAGAATGTGTGTACAAAAGTTTTAAGGTACAGGATTTATATCCCAAAAGACAGATTATCTCTGTTGGTTTTAGGAGGATGTACACAACTAATTCTATTCATTTTTTTTATTTCACACATTGTACTAATATTTATATAAATAAAAGGACAGAAAAGAGACTTTAAAGTAAATTCAAGTTTCAATGACAATCGTAAAAATACTGGAAAAAAATTATAGTGTGTAAAAAAATAAGAACTTATTAACTAGTAAATAATTTTGTTTTTGGTCAGTAAAAGTATGTACACAGAATTATTTTTTTTTCAATAAAAATTTTTGACTGTTCCCTATGAAAGAAAAACTGATAAATTGTTATACTGAGCCCATTTGTATTCAAGTTTTACAGCTGCCGGTAAATCATACACACAATTTTTGGTATGGTAATGGGAAGTCCCATTTCACCAATCCTTAGTAATATATGCATTTAAATTAAATTGGAAAAATATTATTATTTTCGATAGTGCTATATTATACAGGTATGTCTATAATGTCATGTTCCCAATACTCAAGATTTAAATAAGTTTAAATAAGTTTAAATAGATTTAAATAAGTTTATACTTGAGCTAGTCTTGAGCCGTCCATATTTATTTTTTCTAATCTATGGCAACTTAGATCTTACCTACACCCCCTTGGGACTTACATACTTTAGCTTCTAATCGGATCTAACACACGTTGTAAAAAAATTTTTCAATACATTTTAAAAGACGAAAAAATTAGAAAAAATTGGAACAAACATGTGTGAGCCCATGGGGGGGGGGGGTCATACGAAAGACTTATGGGGTGTAATCAGGTTCACTTAAAGGAAGGGGAGGGTAGTACTAATTTCCTGGATCAAGAGCCCATCACCGCATCAAAGAAGGTCCTGGCTATGCTGCTTACTCTGGGGGACACACAACTATCATTGGCTGGCTGCCAGCCAGGCGACTCCATTCTTGTACCAGTTCACTCGCTTCACTATACTTTTTTGGAAGATCTTTCTACAGGCCAGACCATTTTATTTTTATATGTGTGTAAACAGCTTTATGTGTTGAGAGATGTGTGTGTACTGTTTTGTATGTAAGATTGGTGAGTGTTTGGCTTTGTGTGTACTCAGTTGTGTGTTTACATAGTTTTGTGTAAACTGCTTTATGTGTGTGTACGCCTATGTATACACAGTTTTCTATGTACAGTTCTGTGTAGACTCAATGCTCTCTCCATTTCTGTTTCTCATTCTTTTTTCCGACAGACAAGGACATCAATCATAGCACAGTAACGTCACCATACCTTGGATCGAACCTGATTACTTAACTCCGTTATCACTATGGGTTTAGCACCTTCCCTGATTATGATAATATTGGTAGTAATACTAATCAGCAGATAGAGATGCTGATGATACCAGAATCTCGGTGACAGTGGCGTCCATCGACGAAACAATGAGTCTTCAAGAGGATATAAGTAAACTCGTCCAGTGGACGTCAGGCAATAATATGATGTTCATTGAGGACAAGTTTCAGTTGCTCCGCTATGGAAGAATGGTGGAAATAGAGATTGAAACAACATAAGACAAACTCGAATCATTCAATAAAGCGGGATCTTTATGTGCGAGACCTGGGAGTAATGATGTCAGGCCTCACATTCAAGAAGAGCAAGAAGGCACAATACTGTGATTGGAACAATACAGAAATAACCCGCACATAGGAGAGAGAAGCTTACGACGATGTTTTGGTCCGACTTGGACTTACAAAGTCATACTCGGACCGAAATGTCGTCGTAAGCTTCTCCCTCGTATGCTCAGGTTATTTGTGTACTCACATTCAAGGATCACAGCAATGTTTAATGTTGCAACAAAGTTACAACAGTGTTGCAACAATGTTACAACAGTGTTGCAACAATGTTACAACAGTGTTGCAACAACGTTACAACAGTGTTGCAACAACGTTACAACAGTGTTGCAACAACGTTACAACAGTGTTGCAACAACGTTACAACAGTGTTGCAATGTTACAACAGTGTTGCAATGTTACAACAGTGTTGCAACAACGTTACAACAGTGTTGCAACAACGTTACAACAGTGTTGCAACAACGTTACAACAGTGTTGCAACAACGTTACAACAGTGTTGCAACAACGTTACAACAGTGTTGCAACAACGTTACAACAGTGTTGCAACAACGTTACAACAGTGTTGCAACAACGTTAGGCAGAATTTTTTACTTTCAAGACAAAGGCTTCCGAATCATTGATAATCTTCAAATCACGTGATCTCTCCAGGCTGTAATATTGCTGTATACTAACAACTCCATTCAAGGCAGGCGATTATTGTTTATAATAGTGGTGACAATCAAAATTTTTAAAGGGGTGGACCGGTAAGCCAGCGGAAGGCCTCGGTCAGACGATCACAAGCTCCAGCTGCTGGTCATCATATGACTAAGACCCACTTCAGGAAATCTGCTGCTTCCTCGGAAATCTGACCTAATTTAACGTAACCTAGGACAGGAGAGACTGCGGAGGTAGAGAATGTTCAAAGAACTTTACATATTTGAGTGTATACTCGTATTTAAACTC
>NC_091365.1:11733531-11746031 GCF_038502225.1 Cherax quadricarinatus | reverse complement strand
CATAATAAGCGTGTATGCACCTGGAGAAGAGAGGAATGCAGAGGAGAGAGAGAGATTTTGGGAGATGTTAAGTGAATGTATAGGAGCCTTTGAACCAAGTGAGAGAGTAATTGTGGTAGGGGACCTGAATGCTAAAGTAGGAGAAACTTTTAGAGAGGGTGTGGTAGGTAAGTTTGGGGTGTCAGGTGTAAATGATAATGGGAGCCCTTTGATTGAACTTTGTATAGAAAGGGGTTTAGTTATAGGTAATACATATTTTAAGAAAAAGAGGATAAATAAGTATACAAGATATGATGTAGGGCGAAATGACAGTAGTTTGTTGGATTATGTATTGGTAGATAAAAGACTGCTGAGTAGACTTCAGGATGTACATGTTTATAGAGGGGCCACAGATATATCAGATCACTTTCTAGTTGTAGCTACACTGAGAGTAAAAGGTAGATGGGATACAAGGAGAATAGAAGCATCAGGGAAGAGAGAGGTGAAGGTTTATAAACTAAAAGAGGAGGCAGTTAGGGTAAGATATAAACAGCTATTGGAGGATAGATGGGCAAATGAGAGCATAGGCAATGGGGTCGAAGAGGTATGGGGTAGGATTAAAAATGTAGTGTTAGAGTGTTCAGCAGAAGTTTGTGGTTACAGGAAAGTGGGTGCAGGAGGGAAGAGGAGCGATTGGTGGAATGATGATGTAAAGAGAGTAGTAAGGGAGAAAAAGTTAGCATATGAGAAGTTTTTACAAAGTAGAAGTGATGCAAGGAGGGAAGAGTATATGGAGAAAAAGAGAGAGGTTAAGAGAGTGGTGAAGCAATGTAAAAAGAGAGCAAATGAGAGAGTGGGTGAGATGTTATCAACAAATTTTGTTGAAAATAAGAAAAAGTTTTGGAGTGAGATTAACAAGTTAAGAAAGCCTAGAGAACAAATGGATTTGTCAGTTAAAAATAGGAGAGGAGAGTTATTAAATGGAGAGTTAGAGGTATTGGGAAGATGGAGGGAATATTTTGAGGAATTGTTAAATGTTGATGAAGATAGGGAAGCTGTGATTTCGTGTATAGGGCAAGGAGGAATAACATCTTGTAGGAGTGAGGAAGAGCCAGTTGTGAGTGTGGGGGAAGTTCGTGAGGCAGTAGGTAAAATGAAAGGGGGTAAGGCAGCCGGGATTGATGGGATAAAGATAGAAATGTTAAAAGCAGGTGGGGATATAGTTTTAGAGTGGTTGGTGCAATTATTTAATAAATGTATGGAAGAGGGTAAGGTACCTAGGGATTGGCAGAGAGCATGCATAGTTCCTTTGTATAAAGGCAAAGGGGATAAAAGAGAGTGCAAAAATTATAGGGGGATAAGTCTGTTGAGTGTACCTGGTAAAGTGTATGGTAGAGTTATAATTGAAAGAATTAAGAGTAAGACGGAGAATAGGATAGCAGATGAACAAGGAGGCTTTAGGAAAGGTAGGGGGTGTGTGGACCAGGTGTTTACAGTGAAACATATAAGTGAACAGTATTTAGATAAGGCTAAAGAGGTCTTTGTGGCATTTATGGATTTGGAAAAAGCGTATGACAGGGTGGATAGGGGGGCAATGTGGCAGATGTTGCAAGTGTATGGTGTAGGAGGTAGGTTACTGAAAGCAGTGAAGAGTTTTTACGAGGATAGTGAGGCTCAAGTTAGAGTATGTAGGAAAGAGGGAAATTTTTTCCCAGTAAAAGTAGGCCTTAGACAAGGATGTGTGATGTCACCGTGGTTGTTTAATATATTTATAGATGGGGTTGTAAGAGAAGTAAATGCGAGGGTCTTGGCAAGAGGCGTGGAGTTAAAAGATAAAGAATCACACACAAAGTGGGAGTTGTCACAGTTGCTCTTTGCTGATGACACTGTGCTCTTGGGAGATTCTGAAGAGAAGATGCAGAGATTGGTGGATGAATTTGGTAGGGTGTGCAAAAGAAGAAAATTAAAGGTGAATACAGGAAAGAGTAAGGTTATGAGGATAACAAAAAGATTAGGTGATGAAAGATTGAATATCAGATTGGAGGGAGAGAGTATGGAGGAGGTGAACGTATTCAGATATTTGGGAGTGGACGTGTCAGCGGATGGGTCTATGAAAGATGAGGTGAATCATAGAATTGATGAGGGAAAAAGAGTGAGTGGTGCACTTAGGAGTCTGTGGAGACAAAGAAC
This sequence comes from Cherax quadricarinatus, assembly GCF_038502225.1. Taxonomy (NCBI): domain Eukaryota; kingdom Metazoa; phylum Arthropoda; class Malacostraca; order Decapoda; family Parastacidae; genus Cherax; species Cherax quadricarinatus. The sequence continues at coordinate 11,743,862 of NC_091365.1, read as the reverse complement.
TTTGTCCTTGGAGGCAAAGAGGGGAATGTATGAGAGTATAGTTTTACCAACGCTCTTATATGGGTGTGAAGCGTGGGTGATGAATGTTGCAGTGAGGAGAAGGCTGGAGGCAGTGGAGATGTCATGTCTGAGGGCAATGTGTGGTGTGAATATAATGCAGAGAATTCGTAGTTTGGAAGTTAGGAGGAGGTGCGGGATTACCAAAACTGTTGTCCAGAGGGCTGAGGAAGGGTTGTTGAGGTGGTTCGGACATGTAGAGAGAATGGAGCGAAACAGAATGACTTCAAGAGTGTATCAGTCCGTAGTGGAAGGAAGGCGGGGTAGGGGTCGGCCTAGGAAAGGTTGGAGGGAGGGGGTAAAGGAGGTTTTGTGTGCGAGGGGCTTGGACTTCCAGGAGGCATGCATGAGCGTGTTTGATAGGAGTGAATGGAGACAAATGGTTTTTAATACTTGACGTGCTGTTGGAGTGTGAGCAAAGTAACATTTATGAAGGGATTCAGGGAAACCGGCAGGCCGGACTTGAGTCCTGGAGATGGGAAGTACAGTGCCTGCACTCTGAAGGAGGGGTGTTAATGTTGCAGTTTAAAAACTGTAGTGTAAAGCACCCTTCTGGCAAGACAGTGATGGAGTGAATGATGGTGAAAGTTTTTCTTTTTCGGGCCACCCTGCCTTGGTGGGAATCGGCCAGTGTGATAATAATAAAAAATAATATAATTTGTGTCTGGATCCTGTTTTGTGCTAGTTATACCAAAGTGTAATTTAATCAGACATAATTTATATCTCTTGAGTACTTCCAGTCCTCTGAGAATTTTTCACTTGCTCTAATTCTTCCTAATAATTCTCCTCCTTCCTGACCTACCATCAGCATCCTCCAGTCCATATATTATTGACCACTTCTCTCTTCTTCTCAGTGTCTCTCCCTCTACATTGCCTTGTCTGTTATCACCAGTTTCCTTGCTGTCTCTCATCACCTCCTGTGCCTCCTGGTCTCCTGAAAACATCTGTGAATTATTTTTTCCTGTGTCCCTTCGTGGTCCCTCTGTTCTTGCTCCTTCCTTCATTATTAATGCTTTTGCTACTACCCTTTACCCCGATTTTCCCGATAGTCTCATTCAACTTTATTTCCTCTTCCAGTCATTGTTTCCTCAGCCATATTTATCTTTTTCTCATGTTCTGCACTATCTTCCTTTTTTTCCATTATTTCCTCAAGTAGACTATTTAATTCCCACTTTTTATTCTATCTGCTATTTAGACCAGCTACTCTCATATCTAAATATTGCCACCAACTTTCTCCTTGTAGTTTGCTATTTTGATTTACCATTTTTCTTTTCCTTTAGATTCCATCCACTCAAGTGCAAAAGATCTCTTTGGGATTCATTCTTTCCATATGATGGAAGGACTGTCAGTTACTACACTTCTTTTCATTCTTTACAGTCTTTAGTGTATTAATGTTGCTAGAATTACCGACAATATGTTAAGTAAAGGACACAAGTGCAACATTAGTTGCACTTGTGTCGTTTTATTTAACATTGTGGCAACATTTCGCTCTCCAGGAGTTTTGTAACGGCTTGACAAAGCTCCTGGAGAGCGAAACGTTGCCACAATAAAGTGTCACATTAGTTGCACTTGTGTCCTTTTACTTAACAATCTGTAGTAAGTTAAGATACATTACCAGTCAATGTGTACTCGCCTAATTGTGGTTGCAGGGATCGATTCATAGCTCCTGGCCCCGTCTCCTTACTGATCACTACTAGGTCCACACACTCCCTACTCCATGAGCCTTATCATACCTTTTCTTATAAGTTGCATGGTTCCTGACTCCACTACATCTTGTTGCTGTGTCCCATCTCTGGAACATCCTGTCTCTGTCCACCTTGTCAATTCATCTTAGAATTTTGTCGTTATCATGTCCCTCTTATCTCTTCTGTCCACCAGTGTCGTCAGGTCGATTTACCTTAACCTCTCCTCGAAGGACATGCCCCTTATCTCCGGGACTTGTCTTGTTGCAAACCTTTTCACTTTCTCTAATTTCTTGACGTGCTTCACCAGATGTGGGTTCCAAACTGGTGCTGCGTATTCCACTATGGGCCTGACGTATAGTCTACGGTCTTGAACGATTCCTTACTGAGGTGTCTGAATGCTGCTCTTAGGTTTTCCAGGCGCTCATATGCTGCAGCAGTCATTTGGTTGATGTGCGTCTCAGGAGATGTGCTCGGTATTATACTTACCCCATGATTCGTTTCCTTGAGTGAGGTTTGCAGCCTGTGGTCTTGTGTGTGTGTGTGTGTGTGTGTGTGTGTGTGTGTGTGTGTGTGTGTGTGTGTGTGTGTGTGTGTGAGAGAGATTATTTGTATCCTGTCTGTATGTGTGTTCCTGTTTCCTGCGTCCTAGGTACATAATGTGCTGTCTCAGAGTCCAAACATGTTTACGTACAGCAGTATACGTTCTACTAGTACGTGACTATAACAATTATGAATTTTTGTTACGCCTTTGTTATAATTATGCAGTATTCTATTTAGTCAATTTTGTACTTTCAAAAGCGTGAATTATACTAAATCTCACAGATCTGGTGCTAGGACCTGTCCGAACCACACTATGAAGTTGATGTAATTGTAGGATAGTGTTATGGAAGCACCATTACTATCATTGAGATAAGTATCTTGGCTTTACTTGGAATTACTTTACATAAATGTTACATCCTGATTGATTAGGAGTTAAGCCAGCCGGCAGTTGTCCACTAGCACACCTAATCCTCACGAGTTTAAAGACAGGAACCCTGCAGGGCCAGCCTAAAGTTCCAAGATATAACTAGGAACATCGACACCACACTTGCTCCTACAAGATAGGCGAGTTAGCGTCCTCTTGCTGAAGTTTTGTAGGGCGCTCCTGATTATAAGCTTGAATTCTTGAATCCGGCATCGAGTAAATTCACTCCCACTCTGTGTTTTCTCTCCTCCCTTTTCCTAGTGCCCAACTTTCATCACGCCTACGTACCGTGATCACTCTAAACCGTCTCTTTGTTTACTGATGACATTTCTTCATTAGTTTGGTGGTCATGTTATTTTTTTCCAATAAAAGTATCACCTGAAGGGAGCACTTCTTAATCCTCACTCGGTCCGACAGTCAACTCTCAAACCCACCAGCCACAGCTTCAAAATGCTCTACTAAATTAACCCTGTTCCTCCCTTCACTGCGCTTTTCTCATTTTGAATTCCTCTTCATTTTTATGTAAATGTTCTTGTCTGTGCGCATGTGTGCTCTTGTCTGTTTGTGTTTATGTTGGTACTCGCCGAGTTGTTTGTGAGGGGTGCTAGTCTTTGCTTCTGGCCCCGCCTCTTAAATCTGGTATCGACCGATGTTATTGGTTCCTGGTCTCGTGGGCCCCATCATTCCTTCTTTAGAAGCTTTGTGTAGCGTGTGCGTGTGTGCGTGCGTGCTTGTGTGTGTGTCTGTGCGTGTGTGCGCGCGTGTGTGTGCGTGCATGTGTGTGTTTACGTGTGTGTGTGTGTGCACTGGCCTAATTGAGTGTGTGCGTGTTTTATCGGTTGTCAAAGGCACTTATCGATAGACACTTAACCTGTAGTGGTGTGTACATGCGTGCACGTGCACGTACTTGCTTGCCTGAGTACGTGCGCGCACGTTGTGTACATGCGAGTGCTGGCTACTGAGCACAACTTCACTCTATGCATGATTGATCGGTCTGTTTACATTACGTTTATTCAATACGGTGATCTCTGACATTCCTAGACAAGTTAGTAGTAAAGATTTGATATTTACAAAGCCCTTTTCTGTGTATTATTTCAATAAATATTAGATTTTTTATTACCCTATTGCCCCTTGAAAAAATTTGACTCGCAACTCATGGCAAAATTCTCACAGAAGAACTGCCATGAATGTTCATTTCAATGAATTATTTTCCTGCAACTGAATATATTAAATTTATGTTGCTGACGAATTTTTCAATAAAAAAAATCGTCTGTTTACAAGGAGGGAGAGAAGTGGGGTGTTCCTTAATGCTTTTGAAGGGCTCTTGATCCAAGTAAATGGAGGTAGCGTTCCTTTCCTCTGACAAAACATGTTTATCGTACTTTACGGGTTTAGCGTTGCTCCATAATTACAATAATAATTTCATTTCACTATTATAATTATTATTGTTCTTTGTCGAATTTTGAAGAATTGTTTAATATCCATTGTAACGGTGTTCTTGTCGCACCTATGTTCCAATGGTGCTTCTGGCTCAGACATTCTCAAAATTTGCGTTGTCACGAATATAAAATATTAATATATTTTCATTTGAACTTTGCCTAATTCAGACCTGTATGTCACATACTGTTGTCCGTGGTTCGATCCCCGGTACGGGTGGAAATATTAAGACGTGTTTCCTTAAGACACCTGCTGTCCATGTTCATCTATCAGTAAAATAGATACCTGGGTGTTAGTCGACAGGTGTGGGTCGCAAACTGGGACAAAACTGACCTAATTTGAAGGAAATGCTCTGCATAACAAGCGGCTTTCTGTATAGTAGTATATCACTGTTGTCAGCTAGGACTGTATACCTTGTACATGTACTTGTAGAAATAGATAAAGAATATTATTATTATTATTATTTATTATTATTATTATTTATTGTTATTATTTTTATTATTATTATTATTATTACCAGGGTACACTGTAATCCATATAGACTGTGACCCGTATTAATTAATATTAATCCATATTTGTTTTCTATTTGCTGTGACCCATATCAAGGTTTTTAGATTCTCGTAATATAATAAAATTTGGTTAAAGTTTCCTTTTAAAAGGCAATTTAGAGAGCAAATTTGGCTTAAAAATACGATAATCTGAGTTTCTACACAAAACATCAATTCTGTTATTATATTTTTACCTTACAACTAATTGTGATACTAATGGCTGACATAATACAAACATAATCTTAATTTTTAAGGGGGTGAAGGGGTAAGCCAGGGAAATGCCTCGGTCAGTGGCGGCGGGTCATTTCATGACTAAGGCCCACGTCAGAACTACGTCTCCTGTTTCCTGAGGTATCTTGCCAAAATTAACCTAATTGACTTACGAAATCGTAATGACACGATTGCAAACAAACCATACCACGGGCGGGATTGAACCCGTGGTCAGAGAGTCTCAAAACTCCAGACGAATCTTATTGTGGCTAGCTGGTCCAGTGGCTAACGCGACGGTCTGGAGTTTTGAGACTCTGACCACGGGTTCAGTCCCGCCCGTGGTATGGTTTAACCTAATTAATGACTGTCGTGCAGCAAACAGACCTTCACGCTACCAACTAAGATAATACAAGTTACGCTACAGTAATTGTAACAAATAACTTTCACAGGAGTCACTACCTTAACCGGAACAACTCACAAATAACTTAAAAGTGATTCTGTAATGGACATGGACGGACGGAAGCGTCGTCTGGAGTTGAAACCAATTGTTCTGCTGAGAGAGTAGTGCACGGCAAGGTTCTGTTGGAACCACGTTCCGCTCTGTGTAGAGATTTATCAAGTTATTGTTCTCTAACTATTGTATGAGCTGCCTCTTCTACGTGAGAGTTATCTGTGAAAGATGGTTACTCATATGTGTTATCTTCTAAATATTAAGCTAAACGGTGAAATTTTACGAATGGTATACCATGCTGACAATCTCATGAATAACACGCAAGTCAAGCGCGTGTTAATAAAGATATTTAAGTGTTGCACGTGTGTCTCATCGCTACGGTTTAATAATTCAGGACTGAATCCCGACGCGACTTTGTCTGTCGATGACCCGATCTCTTGTGTGTGTCTTATCGAGTTATTGGTGAAATGATGATGTTGTGTCCTGAGGACCTTCAGCGTCCTTAAGTCACAAGAGTTACTACGCTGAAAACAAGTATATAGAGCTTTTTTAAATCCACGTTACACTCTCTGAGAGTGAGCGTTTCTCTCACCGAGAGAGAAACGTTGAAAAAACGCCTGCTCTGTGTCAGTTAACTGTTGATTTTTCATGTTCCTCGACGCTGTCTAAACTTTAAACGTTGGATTCTCTTGGGCAACTTAAAGCCATTTACTTTAATTAAGAAACTGGCAATACACTCGTTTGCCTTATCCTTGAACTATTATTTATTATTGTTCAAAACGTTAATCCAGTTTCTGTCATTTAATGTATTTTCTTTTAAAGATGAACAAAATTGGTTAGGTTAGTGAACTAATCAATTCTTCATATGTCAACATTGTCTCATAGGACGGTTATTTTAAGTGGCTGGACATCATATACTGACGTTTGTTGCCATGACCTACTTGTTTTGGCAGTATTTAACAGAAAGCTTTGGCTCCGTAGTACCTTTAAAAAAATTATAATTATATCGTGGCTCTAAATATATATTAGCGGATATCTTTATAGCGGGCCTCTCTCTCCATAATGAATCTCTCGCTGATGTCTGTATAGTGCACCTCTATAGCGGATGTGTCAATATAGTTGACATCTCTTTGGCACGACGTCTCTAAAGCAGACAAATAGAGATATAAATGTTTAGGAGGTAAATACGGTGTCTAGGGACGTTAGGGGCCTGCCGTGTCAAGCTTAGCATAGGCCGTGTCTCCAGGGATGATGGTTGAATATAAGTGTGAGGGTCGGCAGTGATCAGGACAGTGACACGGCAACCCGTCGTCATTACTTGAGGTCTACCGCCACCCAGTGATTCTCTGTTTGTTTTGATGGTGGTGTTGTGGTAGTAATGCGGGCCCGCCTGCGTCCTGGCGGCCGCCCCTCCTTCCTATATCTGGCTATCCCCGCCCCATCCCTACTACCTAACCTACGCCACGCCCGCCGCCACACCGCAACCAGGGGTCTCCGCTTCTTCTAGAAAGGTTTGCGAAGGACAGTGCCCAAATATTTCCACGGCTGGGCTAATTAATGGTTGTTATAGTGGGGTGAGAGGTAACATACAGTGAACATCGGTGGCTGACATCTGAGATGGGCGAGATAAGAGCTGGGTGATCCTGGCCAAGTCTCGCCGGCCAATGAGACGACTCGGTGGCTGATCTATGGTACGGTAGGCGGGGACCATGATGGCTCCGCCTCCGAGTCCTGGCCTCGACCGCCCTTAGCCTCTTCCACAGTGTGCCTCTCGCTGTCCGCTAGAAAGGAGTTGTTGTGCTGCGCTGCGCTGCGCTCGCGACACTCGATATTCGTGTGAGTGACTGTGTGAGACAGTTGCCGAGAACTGTAGTTTGCGCATTGAGCGGCACTGCCGTGTAGAGACAGGGCAAGATGATAGTGTGTTGTGCTGGCTGCCAGAAGCCCATCACAGGCAAATTCCTGGTGACGGTGCTGGACAGGACGTGGCACGCAGAGTGCGTCCGCTGCTCCGACTGTGGCTGTGCCCTCACCGACAAGTGTTTCAGTCGCGAAGGAAAACTTTTCTGCAGGAGCGACTTTTTCAGGTGAGTGTTTTGCTCTTCTGTGTGGCCATCGTACCTGTGTTCTCTATACAACTCGCCCTACTCTAAGGGCTCTAGGCACACTGCAAGTCTTGCCAAGACGAAATGAACTGTTGAACTACTGACTTCCGCGGAAATGACGGTTTCAGCTGACGAAGGGAATAAGCGATCAGGTAACAATTGAGGAAGCTATTTCAGGTGCTCGGCGGCATTTGAGACAGTGACAGTAATGAGAGGGTAGAACAGGAGCCGACACCTGCTTCCTCACCCACCCATCTGCCTTGCGTGTTTCGGACTCTCAGACCATTGATTCCCTTTTTCACAATATTTATTCAGCCTTGTTCGGCATTTGAGTGAAGAGGAGTTACTGACATCAGTTTTGTTTGTATACTACGCTTTGTTAAAATAGTAAATGAAATTTTCCACTGAAATCAAATGGTTTAAATTTGACCAAGCAAGAGTAATTGTAAAGCTGCCATTAACGAAAAAAAAAACACCATTAACGAAGACGAGGAACCAACATAATTATGTAATATAACATGTGTTCTTCAGCTGAAGTCTTCAGCTGAAGTCTTCAGCTGAAGATGTCATGTGACATCGAATAATAATACGTGTTCTTTGTTCTGTTATTTTAACGTAATTGTGAAAATTATAAGAAAAATTACCATTGTTTAAACTTGCTTATTCAGCAATTCTTAGAAATTCTTGGTGTGTGTATCTCTGTGTATATATGCTGTGAGTTTACTGTATTCTCTGTTTTAGAGATTACAGTATCCTTGACTAGTAGTGCGCAGGTGAAATGCAACCTTAATGACCCTCGTGCAGTCGAAAGAACTTAAACCCAACAAATCAACTAACAATCTTGGTAAGCCACTCACGCAGCATGTTACCGGGTGATTATGGCTGGAGTAACAACACCTTTGGCTCACCTCTGATGGACCCGGTTTCGATCGCATTCCAAGTGAAAATGTTGGTTATATTTCCTTACACCTGTTGATCCTTTTCACCTAACAGTAAGTAGGTACTCGAGTGTTAGCCGACTGTTGTGGAAATAAGCCATGGTGGCTTTATTGAGTTATCCTGGGTTACTCTCCCACCAGATTAACAATCCGAATAAAATCGTCTTCAGGAGAATCTGAATCGACATGTATACTATTCCTTTTGAAAATATTGTTAATCAGTCGTGTTATTATTACAATTCAGGAGCGTATTTTCTCACTAGTAGCGGACGGAGGGTCGAGCCTACATTAAGCCTAGCGCTTAACTCGCATAGGCTTAGTGGTTAATAAATAATATTCTTGAGCGTTGTCGATTATTTTTCTTCGATTGAGTGACTGATGTTCATTAATTTGATTACCTTATAATCTTGAAGATATGATTTGTACGTGTACGCGATTTTTTTTTTAAATATTGTATGTGCTAATATTGTGAACCACAATGCAAATGCACAATACGGAGAGAGAGACGTTTCGCTCTAATCAGGACTATTTTCAAATCCGGGACTGGCCGACAGGTGTTCGAATGTGTTATTGTGATTTAAGTTTTCCTCTAAGATACAAAATATACTAAATAAAGACGCAACGCCGATAAGTAGTAAAAATAAACCAAAAAAGGTGAAATCTTTATTACTGCAACGTTTCGTTAAAGAGTGGCCTCTGTACTGTACATTATGTACTCCGTAAAGTGCACTCAGGTGAACGCTGTACCAGTCAAGATTTCACTGTATTAACAGTCTATGCACTAAAATACTTAATAGACGGATATTTTATTTTGTAACTGATATAGGTATCAGATATATTACTGCACCGGACGTATTTTGACTTAAGAAATATTTGAAGATTTTTGTTTGTTATTGTCTTGGGTCGAGATCGTGAAAATTTGTTACAACGAGAAACTGGATATGCTTTTTTGAAACCATTATTATTAGTAGTACTATTATTACTATTATTATTTAATAGTCTCTTCATTAAGACCACTGTTTATACCTGGTATAAATAAGAGGTTCTTAAACCCAGTATGTCCCCTTACCCACTCACCAGACTCGAAATCATCACCGCCAGTCCTATTAGGTACCAATATGACTTAAAAAAGATGTCAACTTGGGTTTACTTTACATATGGATAACTAGCAACACAACAGCTGATAGTTTATTCTAATCTAACAACAATTGTTCAGAGATGGAGTTAAGAACTTCTCTGGTATAAATGGAACCAGTCCACTGACACGTGTATATATCAGTGCATGTACACAGAGTATGCATTAAAAAGTTGATGACGTGAAATATTAGGTATCTTCATTGCCTAACACTAAAGATGCTTAAGTGTTATACATGTGTCTTAAGTGTTGTACATGTGTCTTAAGTGTTGTATGTGTCTTAAATGTTTTACTTCTCTTAAGTGTCTTTCATTTATAAGTCTTGGTGGGCTGCGACTCGACTCGCCCACACGTTGACTATGCTTTAAATATAACGAACTTCATCCAGACTGGTTACTCACACACGGTTACAGAGAAAAGTTGCTACTAGTGACCCTGGGTTAGGCACATACTACAGGGACCACGAGGAAGAGTTATGCATTCATTCCTCACCTCATGACGCTGAAGGTTCATGCGACCGAGGTGGCAAAGGTAGTCACAGCTGTCAAAATAAAGCGGTGTGTGTGTGTACTCAACTAATTGTGGTTGCAGGGGTCTATTCATAGCTCCTGGTCCCGCCTGTGTGTGTGTGTGTGTGTGTGTGTGTGTAACGTAAGAGCCATACGCACACGCGTGTTTATGTATTACATATACATATACGCACAAACTTGTTTTCACCATCTAGAAAGCTCTTTAAACTACTGTTCCTGCTGGACCATCATCTTTACACAAGTCACTGACAAACACAAATCACAAGATACT
>NC_091365.1:11641031-11728531 GCF_038502225.1 Cherax quadricarinatus | reverse complement strand
ATTAAATTTTGCCCCCATGCAGCCTAGTTTATTTTGCACTTCTGTATCCATCTTGTGTACGGTAGTGGCTAGTTTATTGTGACCCCAATATTCATCCTTTGGACGGTAGTGGCTAGCTTACTGTGACTCCAATATCCATCCTTTGGACGGTAGTGGCTAGCTTACTGTGACTCCAATATCCATCCTTTGGATGGTAGTGGCTAGCTTACTGTGACTCCAATATCCATCCTTTGGACGGTAGTGGCTAGCTTACTGTGACTCCAATATCCATCCTTTGGACGGTAGTGGCTAGCTTACTGTGACTCCAATATCCATCCTTTGGACGGTAGTGGCTAGTTTACTGTGACCCCATATCCATCCTTTGGACGGTAGCGGTTAGTTTATTGTGCATCCCATAACCATCTTATGTAAGGTAGTGGCTAGTTTATTTTGAGCTCCGTATCGATCATGTAGACAGTATGACTGAAGTGCTGAAGAATTAAACTCGTCTGCGACATGTGGGTAGTTTCGTATCAGTACGATTCATGAACATAATCTAAAGACTATATAGAGCTACATACAGTAGACAGTCTTCTGTGGTTTAGAAAGACCCGTAAGCAAACACTATAACATATTTATTAGAAAACGTTTCGGTCCTGTTATGTTATAGTGTTTGCTTACGTGTCTTTCTAAACCAACTTGTCGGTATTTATTACCAAGGTTTATTCCACAGTCTTCTGTATACAGTTCCACAGTCTTCAGAGTATATCCAAGTATTGTATTGATAAAGCCACTGGATGGCGAAATGTCTACAAGTAAAGATATCCATGTGTGTCTAATTCTTCATATTGTCGGTATTGTATACCATTCATATATGACCTATGTGTGACATTAGTGTGAGTGAGGTTTTAAACTGGTGAGGCTGATATGTGACACTGGTAATAAGTCATCACGTTATACTCTGGTAACGTATTATGAACGTGTATATTGATGTTATTCTTAGGATGTGTGGGGTATAACGATAGAAAAGTATACTAAGGCGATGCTAGTATCCCTTGGCTGTTCTCCCTTTCTCTCTCTATCCTAATTCCTCCCTGTATCCCACCTCAACCTTCCCTTCTTCCTTCCTTCTTTCCTTCTGTGATCCGCATTCTCTCCTTGAACGTTATTTTTCCTCTATGTTCGTCCCTCCGCTTCCTCGGATCAAATGATATATAGAATAACGTAGAAAGAGTCTTCTGTTGATCTATTATAGTTAGATCTCTCTCTCTCCCTCCCCCCCCTTATTCCAACAGCGCTTCATCCCAGACCTTCCGCCACCCCTCTTACTCTCCTCTCCTCCTCCACCCTTCCCCCCTCCATTCTCTCCCCTCCCTACCCTTTCCCCCTCCCTCCTCTCCCCTTCCGCGGTACGCGTGATGCCGTGAACATCGCGGTGCGCGGCGACATTGTGCAACTTGTCGGATAATTTCACACTCGCGAGTGCCTGGTTGACCTGCTGTAACCTGAGACCTAATTTACACTGCTGAGACCCGATTTACACTGATTTACCACCACCTGCTACCACCACCACCTGCTACCACCACCACCTGCTGCCACCACCACCTGCTGCCACCACCACCTGCTGCCACCACCACCAGCTGCCACCACCACCTGCTGCCACCACCACCTGCTACCACCACCACCTGCTACCACCACCACCTGCTACCACCACCACCTGCTGCCACCACCACCTGCTGCCACCACCACCTGCTGCCACCACCACCTGCTGCCACCACCACCAGCTGCCACCACCACCACCACCACCACCACCTGCTGCCACCACCACCACCTGCTGCCACCACCACAACCACCTGCTACCACCACAACCACCTGCTACCACCACCACCTGCTACTACCACCACCACCTGCTACTACCACCACCACCTGCAACCACCACCACCACCACCTGCTACCACCACCACCACCACCTGCTACCATCGCCACTACCACCTGCTACCACCACCACCTGCTACCACCACCACCACCTACCACCACTCACCACCTACCACCATTCACCACCTACCACCACCACTCACCACCTACCACCACCACTCACCACCTACCACCACTCACCACCTACCACCACCACTCACCACCTACCACCACCACTCACCACCTACCACCACCACTCACCACCACCTGCCACCACTCACCACCACTCACCACCACCTACCACCACTCACCACCACCTACCACCACTCACCACCACCTACCACCACTCACCACCACCTACCACCACTCACCACCACCTACCACCACTCACCACCACCTACCACCACTCACCACCAACTACCACCACTCACCACCACCTACCACCACTCACCACCACCTACCACCACTCGCCACCACCTACCACCACTCGCCACCACCTACCACCACTCGCCACCACCTACCACCACTCGCCACCAACTACCACCACTCACCACCAACTACCACCACTCACCACCAAATACCACCACTCACCACCACCTACCACCACTCACCACCTACCACCACTCATCACCAAATACCACCACTCACCACCAAATACCACCACTCACCACCAAATACCACCATTCACCACCAACTACCACCACTCACCACCAACTACCACCACTCACCACCAAATACCACCACTCACCACCAACTACCACCACTCACCACCAACTACCACCACTCACCACCAACTACCACCACTCACCACCAACTACCACCACTCACCACCAACTACCACCACTCACCACCAACTACCACCACTCACCACCACCTACTACCACCACTCACCACCACCTACTACCACTCACTACCACCACCATCGACGTACGTCATGTCCCTCACAATCGCCTTTAAGCAATCTTAGTAAATCAAGGTAAAAACATCAACATTAATCAGTAAAGCAGGCTAACACCATCCACCTTAACAATCAAGTATCTGTGCTGACGGTCATTAAGAGTAAAAACATCGCGAGTGTTAATTAATCTTCCGGTCCTGTGAAGTACTGACCAGTTCTCATTTACCTGCTCAGTATTTTCTGTCGTGAACATGGCTGCCGCTATTTCAAAATGTTATTGAACGGGAGGACAGACCGCGGGGACTGGAAACAGGACTGACCACAGTGCATTTGCTTAGGTCCTGTTGAGAAATGGGCAGACCTGAGTGTGTTCTCCCACGACAGACCGCGATGATTGGCAACTTGGCAGACCAGGATGCGCCTGTGCAGGTCTGTGAATAGACCGTGGTGATTGGTAAATATGGCAGACCACACTGAGCTTGCCCTGGTCTGGGATAGGCGGAGATAAGTGTGAGAAGAGCAGACCAAAGTGGGTTTGCCCGGTCTGTGGAGACAGTGAGGACTGTATATATATATATATATATATATATATATATATATATATATATATATATATATATATATATATATATATATATATATATATATATGTAGTATATTATATATATATATATATATATGTCGTGCCGAATAGGCAGAACTTGCGATCTTGGCTTAAATAGCAACGCTCATCTTGCCATATAGGACAAGCGAAAATTTGTGTATGCAATAATTTCGCCAAAATCATTCTGAACCTAACGAAAAAAATATATATCACTGTGTTTGTTTAGTATTAAATTATTGTAAACAAATCTAAAATATATTTAGTTGAGTTAGGCTAAAATAAATTGCGCTTGTTATAATAAGGTTAGGTAAGTTTTCTAAGTTCCTTTTGGTGCAAAATTATAAATTTTTACATAAACATTAATGAAAAAAATTATATCTTTAAACGTACAAGAGAAAATTTTCGAAAGGAGTTAATTTTAAATGAGTTCTTGCTAATTGACCAGTTTTACATATTCGGCACGACATATATATATATATATATATATATATATATATATATATATATATATATATATATATATATATATATAATTTCGTTATAAAAAATATAGGGAGGTACCACATCTAGAACTGTCTTGGGGACCCTCATCCTCAGAGAAAAGAATAAACTTGCTTCAGGCAGAACTGAAGGTTCTCCCTGAAGCTGTTTGAAAATTGTTTAGTCCTACCACCCCCTATATTTTTAGAGATACTTTATTTAAAGACAAAATGCAGTGACAAAACATTCACAAAAATACAATAGAAAATAAAACAACATAGGTAACTCAGAGCTACATCTCGAATACTTCGTCCAGCTCCCCGGCGGTGGGCCGCGTGCCCAGAATGCTGCAGGCATTTCCTCTCTGGATCGCAACACTGAGTCTCTGAAAGAGGAAGCTGGTCGCCCTGTGGTCCTTGGTTTCTATGACGAGCTTTTCACCCAGCTCTTTAAGGAACTTTAGAGCACACTTGCCCCATGATCCAAGGGTCTCCGACCCTATTGGGGTGAAGTTATAGCAAGGGGGAAGGTTTTCCTATTTACTGATCTTCTGGGTCTCCCTGTGGCTGGCAGCTCCACCCCCTTCCACTACGGAGTATGGCAAGTAGGTGTCTGCCAATGTGGCGGCACAGGTGTAGTCCCAGGCAATCTGTTTTCCATCCTTCCAGGGTAGCCTCTGCCGGAAAATGACTAATTAGAGACGTGATGATGATTCAATATATCCAGCAAACAGTATTAAAGTGGATGTTAAACTCTGGTGGTCTCTGTATCAAGGTGACGAATGTGTGTGTGTGTGTGTGTGTGTGTGTGAGTGAAAATAAGTTTAGTATACAAAGATTATATTTAGCATTATTCAGTTTTATTTTTCAGTATACTTTGTTCATGGTAGCGGATTATGTTCGTAGGTGTATCGGAGTGTGTAACGGATGGTGTAGCTGCGGCTGGTGTAGCGGGTGGTGTAGCGGAGGGTGTGTAGCGGGTGGTGTAGCGGCGG
The DNA here is from genome assembly GCF_038502225.1 of Cherax quadricarinatus. Classification (NCBI taxonomy): domain Eukaryota; kingdom Metazoa; phylum Arthropoda; class Malacostraca; order Decapoda; family Parastacidae; genus Cherax; species Cherax quadricarinatus. The sequence continues at coordinate 11,723,662 of NC_091365.1, read as the reverse complement.
CTGGTGTAGCGGAGGTTGTGTAATGGATGGTGTAGCGGAGGGTGTGTAATGGATGGTGTAGCGCCGGCAGGTGTAGCGGAGTGTGTGTGTAGCGACGGCTAGAGTAGCGGAGGGTGTGTAGCGGGTGGTGTAGCGGCGGCTGGAGTAGCGGAGGGTGTGTAGCGAGTGGTGCAGCGGCGGCTGGTGTGGCAGTGTGTGTAACGGATGGTGTAGCGGCGGTTGGTGTAGTGGGTGTGTAGCGGCAACAGGTGATCAGTCGCGTCCAAAAATGACACCGCGGAATATTCTAAATACCACCGGAAACTGTGTTGTTCCTGTTGTCTTTTATATAGCCGACCGAACCACCGTGTGGCCCAGGACGGTGAATAACACAAGGATACATACATGCACGAATACGCATACGCACATGCACGGGCACACATACACATACGCACATACACGCGCACGGGCACACATACACATACGCACGCACATATGCACACACACACACACACACACACACACACACACACACACACACACACACACACACACACACACACACACACACACACACACACACACACACCAGTATTAGCATATCTTCTCGTACGTTTTCACATGCCATTCAGATTCCCATCGCTACACTGTAATGTTTGTTACCACAAAACATTTGTCTTCCTGCACAGACTAAACGCTGTTTTTTTTGTTTTTTTGGTATGTAATGATTCGTTTGTGCGGCTGTTACACCCTCCTGTGTGTTACACCCTCCCGTGTGTTACACCCTCCCGTGTGTTACACCCTCCTGTGTGTTACACCCTCCTGTGTGTTACTCCCTCCTGTGTGTTACTCCCTCCTGTGTGTTACTCCCTACTGTGTGTTACACCCTCCTGTGTTACACCCTCCTGTGTGTTATACCCTCCTGTGTGTTACTCCCTCCTGTGTGTTACTCCCTCCTGTGTGTTACTCCCTACTGTGTGTTACACCCTCCTGTGTTACACCCTCCTGTGTGTTATACCCTCCTGTGTGTTACTCCCTCCTGTGTGTTACTCCCTCCTGTGTGTTACACCCTCCTGTGTGTTACACCCTCCTGTGTGTTACTCCCTCCTGTGTGTTACTCCCTCCTGTGTGTTACTCCCTCCTGTGTGTTACTTCCTCCTGTGTGTTACTCCCTCATGTGTGTTACTCCCTCCTGTGTGTTACACCCTCCTGTGTTACACCCTCCTGTGTGTTACACCCTCCTGTGTGTCACGCCCTCCTGTGTGCTACACCCTCCTGTGTGTCACACCTGTGTATTACACCCTCGTTTGTGTTACATCCTTGTGTATGTTACACCCTCGTGTGTGTTACAACCTCCTGTTACACCCTTATTCATTTAAAGACATATTTTCTCATTAATGTTAATGTAAAAATTAATAATTTTGTACCAAAAGAACCTTAGAAAACTTACCTAACCTTATTATAACAAACGAAATTTAATTTAGCCTAATCCAACTAAATATGTTTTAGATAAGTTTACAATATTTAGTAATAAACAAACACAATGAAATATATTTTTTCGTTAGGTTCAGAATGATTTTTGCGAAATTATTGCATACACAAATTTTCGCTTGCCTTATTCAGCAAGAAGATCGTTGCTATTAAGTCAAAATAACAAGTTTTGCCTATTAAGCACTAAATATATATATGAGCGAGAAGAGTTTGAGGAGGACCTACCTAGCATGGGCCAGAAGTCACACTATGCAATGCTCCTCGATTCTTATATAATCACAGGCATCAATCTCGCTGGAGGTTGCATACTAACACGCTAGTGAGGTGTACCAGCATGTCGACGCTTTGTAGCCAGCCATCCGGCAGATCCACCCACTCACCTGGCTGGCACCACTGACTCCTACCCCTCCTAATCCCCCTGCACAAACCGCAGGCATAGTCCCTCCCTCCCTCATACAGGTTGGCACAATGCCTCTGCCCTCTGCCCCCTTCAAAAAAAAAAAAAACTATTCAGCCTAGATTTTAAGCCCATAACGTAACTTACAGTAGCGTAGCAGCACACTGTGGGTGTTCCCACAATATAACTATGATACTGAATGACCTACCAGCACACTGTTCCAACAATGTAATTATCATACGGAATAGCGTAGCAGCACATTGTGGGTGTTCCCACAATGTAACTATCATACAGAATAACATACCAGCACACTTCGTTTCCACAATGTAATTATCATACGGAATAGCGTAGCAGCACTCTGTGGGTGTTACCACAATGTAACTATTATGGAGAAGAGAGGTGTATACAGTGTAATGCGAGTCCTTATTGACAACTTTTCACCCAAATAGTGGTCTTCATAAAGTCACTGGCAGATCTGATTTGTGCGTGACTTAAAAAGTTCATTACGTGGGCGAAATGTTTTCAGTAAATCGCATTATGCCGCATTTCTCTCTCGAATCAGTGTTTCACACCATTTCTCTCCTTGTAACTATCGTATAGAAAATAGTGGACACCCACTACTGGTGTTTACTACAGTGTAACTATCGTATAGAAATAGTGCAGACGCCCACTACCGGTGTTTCCCACAGTGTAACTATCGTATAGAAAATAGCGTAGTAGCACACAGCAGATTTAAAAAAATTTAATGAAGGGAAAAACTCCATCGTCTCGGTTCTCAGTGGCGGGTCGTTCATATCTTCATAAAAAATAATTGAACCAATATAATTTCGGTTCGGTTTTTTTTAGTTCATTGTGAGTTATTGTAATTTTAAATTAGCAATTATTGAACGTTAATTATTAATAGTATAAATTATTTGATTTATAGGTGACATTGTTGATATTATGGTTTTATTTTATAGTAAGTTTTTAGCTTCCAGATAATCAGGTTCATTATGCGTTTTGCTGACGATGAGATTTTGACTTATTTGATATTTTTGATAAAAGGCCGAGTGTGTGTGTGTGTGTGTGTGTGTGTGTGTGTGTGTGTGGTTGCAGGGGTCGATTCACAGCTCCTGGCCCGTTCTCTTCGCTGCTCGCTACTAGGTCCACTCCCTTCTCCATGAGCAGTGTCTCTGTGTGTCTGTCTTTGTGTGTCTGTCTTTGTGTAACTTCCACACTGTATATTTCCTCAGCTTCACAATTCATAAATTTTACCCTTATTTCTGTTATGGTCATTATCCACCCTATACCTTCTCACACTTTATCATCTATCCATCTGTGTTTTACCTATATCCTTTCCGTATTTACCCTGTTATCGTATTTTCTTTTATAGTTCATTTTTCCCCTCAAAATGCCAACAGCAACAGAGTCGTTGATTTACTAGTATATTTTTTACATTTAATCCCCTTGATTTTACTGCATCAGCATTCCTTATTTACATTCGTAAATTCTACTAAAATCTTTGCCTTAGGAAGCACTAAATATAGTATTAGGCATTAGCATTAATAATGACGATAATAGCAATTATGTTATAATATTAATAAGATTATTTTATGATATGGATTTTTCTATTAATAACAATAAGATAGATGTTTCGCGCAATAAACTATTCGCTATTTTCTGTAGTAAACCAGCTACTACCGTTAACAGTGTGGATATGGGGTGCACAATAAACTAGCTACTACCGTTAACAGTATGAATATGGGATGCACAATAAACTAGCTACTATCGTCAATAGACAGGATGTGAGGTGCAGAATAAACTAGTCTCTACCCTACACAGGATGGACATGAAGTGCACAGTAAACTTTTCGCTACCGTTCCCAGGATAGATGGGGTGCACAATAAACTAACCGCTTCGGCGGCAACAGATAAAACTATATATTTTTTTTATCGATTTTAAATATCTAGTACGTTTCCAGGAGACAGTGCGTGGCGATCATTAATTTCTCGTTCTTGGGGTGCCTGGTCATGGACCGGGTCGCGGGGGCGTTGATCCCCGTAATACCCTTCAGGTAGACTCCGGGTAAGTGCAAAGCAACACGGGAGTCAACGCCTGAGGAATCGAACACAGGTTTGAGCAGAGTAAAAGGGTGTATTCATTTCCTTGGATCAGGAGCACATCCCCGGCATCAAGGCATCCCCATTGTTCTAGTAGGTGATACGGATGAGTTTGTGTCGAGCTCTGTCTCTCGGGCCTTGAGATATTGTAACTTTATTACCCATTCCTCGATTAATAACGATTTTTTTTACACTAAACAGTGTGTCGTTTTCCGCACATGTTTTGTTTACAAAGTATATTTTTAAATAGTTATTCAATATAAATAATAAAATTTCCATAAAAAAGGTAATTACACATCTGGCAACGAAGTGCCACGGTGTAAGTGCGCAGCGTTGAAATCTACAAGTATATAATGTGTAAGGATGTATAACTTAGTGAGCTGCCAGTGCTAGACGATCTGTTCTAGGAAGAGCTAGAGACGACACCTCGCGGTTTGGGGAAGTTGTACCATTTCCTAGCAAGGTGCATGACGGTGCCGTAGAGTACGGACCCTAAATTACTGTCGCTATAAATTGCTGACGCGGACCACTCCATCTCCACAGATATGGAAGCTGCACGCGCTCTTGTAATACCATCTATATATATATATATATATATATATATATATATATATATATATATATATATATATATATATATATATATATATATATATATATAATGTCGTGCCGAATATGTAAAACTGGTCACATAGCAAGAACTCGTTTAAAATTAAATCCTTTCTGAAATTTTATCTTATACGTTTAAAGATATATTTTTTTTCATTAATGTTAATGTAAAAATTTTTAATTTTGGACCAAAAGAATCTTAGAAAACTTACCTAACCTTATTATAATAAGAACAATTTATTTTAGCCTAACCCAACTATATATATTTTAGATTTGTTTACAATAATTTAATACCAAATAAAAACAGTGAAATATATATTTTTCGTTAGGCTCAGAATGATTTTGGCGAAAATATTACATACACAAATTTTCGCTTGTTCTATATGGCAAGATGAGCGTTGCTATTTAAGCCAAGATCGCAAGTTCTGCCTATTCGGCACGACATATATATATTCTTAATATTTGTGTAACTTTGAGGCAGGTTGGTCAGTTTGGTTAGCGAGGTGGTGGTTCAGTTAATCGTCAGTGGTAAAAATTACTGCTTTTCTACGAAAGAAGATAAAGAATTGATGATTGAGGGGGAAGGCGCCGTGGCCTTGCATTCGTAAAATCTGTAAGTGTTGAAGCATGACGTGTGTGTGATTGATGGGGGTCAGTATAAGAGGCTCACATAATGACGTGCGTGTGCGCGTGTGTGTGCTCGTGTGTGCGCTCGTGTGTGCGCTCATGTGTGTGTGCGCGTGTGTGCGTGTGTGTGCGTGTGTGTGCGTGTGTGTGCGTGTGTGTGCGTGTGTGTGCGTGTGTGTGCGTGTGTGTGCGTGTGCGTGCGTGTGAGTGCGTGTGTGCGTGTGTGTGCGTGTGTGCGTGTGTGTGCGTGTGTGTGCGTGTGTGTGCGTGTGTGTGTGCGTGTGTGTGTGTGTGTGTACTCACCTATTTGTACTCACCTATTTGTGGTTGCAGGGGTCGAGTCCTAGCTCCTGGCCCCCGCCTCTTCACCGGTTGCTACTAGGCCCTCTCTCTCCCCGCTCCATGAGCTTTATCAAACCTCGTCTTAAAACTGTGTATGGTTCCTGCCTCCACTACGTCATTTTCTAGGCTATTCCACTGCCTTACAACTCTATGACTGAAGAAATACTTCCTACTATCTCTCTGACTCATTTGTGTCTTCAACTTCCAATTGTGGCCTCTTGTTTCTGTGTCCCCTCCCTGGAACATCCTGTCCTTGTCCACCTTGTCTATTCCACGCAGTATTTTATATGTCGTTATCATGTCTCCCCTGACCCTCCTGTCCTCCAGTGTCGTCAGGCCGATTTCCCTTAATCTTTCTTCATAGGACATTCCCCTTAGCTCTGGAACTAACCTTGTTGCAAACCTTTGTACTTTCTCTAGTTTCTTGACGTGCTTTATCAAGTGCGGGTTCCAAACAGGTGCTGCATACTCCAGTATGGGCCTGACATACACGGTGTACAGTGTCTTGAATGATTCCTTACTAAGGTATCGGAATGCTGTTCTCAGGTTTGCCAGGCGCCCATATGCTGCAGCAGTTATCTGATTGATGTGTGCTTCCGGAGACATGCTCGGTGTTATACTCACCCCAAGATCTTTCTCCTTGAGTGAGGTTTGCAGTCTTTGGCCACCTAGCCTATACTCTGTCTGTGGTCTTCTGTGCCCTTCCCCTATCTTCATGACTTTGCATTTGGCAGGATTAAATTCGAGAAGCCATTTGCTGGACCAGGTGTCCAGTCTGTCCAGGTCTCTTTGAAGTCCTGCCTGGTCCTCATCAGATTTAATTCTCCTCATTAACTTCACATCATCTGCAAACAGGGACACTTCTGAGTCTAACCCTTCCGTCATGTCGTTCACATATACCAAAAATAGCACTGGTCCTAGGACCGACCCCTGTGGGACCCCGCTCGTCACAGGTGCCCACTGTGATACATCATTACGTACCATGACTCGTTGTTGCCTCCCTGTCAGGTATTCTCTGATCCATTGCAGTGCCCTTCCTGTTATATGCGCCTGATGCTCTAGCTTCTGCACTAATCTCTTGTGAGGAACTGTGTCAAAGGCCTTCTTGCAGTCCAAGAAGATGCAATCAACCCACCCCTCTCTCTCTTGTCTTACTTCTGTTATTTTATCATAAAACTCCAGAAGGTTTGTGACACAGGATTTGCCTTCCGTGAATCCGTGCTGGTTGGCATTTATACTCCTGTTCCGTTCCAGGTGCTCCACCACTCTCCTCCTGATAATCTTCTCCATAATTTTGCATACTATACACGTCAATGACACAGGTCTATAGTTTAGTGCCTCTTTTCTGTCTCTTTTTTTGAAAATGGGAACTACATTTGCCGTCTTCCATACCTCAGGTAGTTGCCCAGTTTCCAGGGATGTGTTGAAGATTGTGGCAAGTGGTATGCACAACATATCTGCTCCCTCTCTAAGGACCCACGGAGAGATGTTGTCCGGTCCCATTGCCTTTGAGGTATCGATGTCCCTTAGCAGTTTCTTCACCTCCTCCTCATCTGTATGTATGTCGTGTGTGTGTGTGTGTGTGTGTGTGTGTGTGTGTGTGTGTGTGTGCGTATGCGCGCGCGCGTGCGCTTTCGTTCGTTGTAATGTATTCAGAATTTATTTGTACCTGCGATTGTTTCTTCTTTCGTAGATTTTTTCCTAAAATATTTTATTTTTCATATTTAGAACGGCAGGTATTGCCGACAAGTACGATAGATAGATCGTAGGTTTAAAATAAAGCTAGCTTATAAAGAATGTTTCGCTTTGGATAGATATCTATCCTTTATCTAGAGCGAAACGTCGTCTATAATAGATTTTTCTCAGCTAATACTCTAATATATTCTCATACATTTGTTTACGGGCGAAACGTCGATGAGGTTGCTGTTAATCACTGCGGATGTTACCGACGTTATCTTTCTCGTAATGTTGACGTGATTATTGATCTTGAGCAATTGCAACATATCGCCATCGCTTATGTTGCCTAATTTATTATGCATTGATGCAGGTCTGACGTCAAGTGCGCGTTGCAGTACGTGATGTACTCACCTAATTGTGATTGCATGGGTTGAATTTCCGTTTCTGGTCGCTCTTTTCCTCTTTCCGTTATTCACTCCTGGCTACTTGAGCCTTATCGTATCCATTCATAAAACAATGTTTGGATCTTGCCTTTACCACCTGGCTATCTAGTTGACTTCATTTCGTGACCATTCTCCGGCTGAAAAAGTATTTCGTAGCATCCCTGTGACCTCGTGTACCTGAGATCTGTCTTTCAAACAAATTCGCCCTGTCCACCCTGTCAGTTCCTTTCAGTATTATGTACGTGGTAATCATGCCACTACTCCTGGTCCTTTTGGGGAGCCTCGCCAGTGTTGTGAACACCTATGGAGCTCTTCTTGTGATGTGAGGACCTAGAGAGCTCCAGCCTATTCCAACCCAGCTTAACACAACATAGTGTTGCTAAATCTACACGATGGGTTTATATTAACATTTAGTTACCATATATGAAATTTTTTTTCTCTCTCTCACACACACACATACACATACACACACACACACACACACACACACACACACACACACACACACACACACACACACACACACACACACACACACACACACACACGCACACATACACACACAGAGCAACGAGTCATATATTCTTAACAATATATGCTTTCCGACCCCCCCTCCCCATACCCCCCTCCCTCATTCAAAGCAAAAATTCCATGTGGAACTGTCTAAACTTCTTGTCTATATCACACCTCTGATCCTCTCTCTCTCTCTCTCTCTCTAACACATTTTCGCATAGCGTGTAACTGTCGTATGTTTATTCCCTTCCTTGTGATTAGATATACATTTATATAGGCTTATATAACCTAACCTAACCAAAACTAACCCAACCCACCTTGAAATACAAAACAAAAAGTCGTATGTTTACAGGGAACATTAATAAATTCCCGTTTTTAAGTAGTAAAAACAAAAACTTAGGTATTAATTTGTCAATAAAACTTAACTTACTGTATCTAGATAAGGTACCGTCTTGTTGGTGGTTTATAGGGCCTCTGGCAGTTTACGCCGTTTTGAACCCTAGCTAAGTTATGGTCATCTATCTCACTCCGTCTGCGCTGACTCGTATGCTGTTCCAACGTTGGTTTCCTAACTCAGTGACCCTAAACTTCCTTAACTCACTTCCTTTAGTCTTGTGGTTTGTATTGGTAACTATATTCGTTTTTAATGGGGGAGTTGTATGAAAGATTTTTTTTTTATTGCCATGAGCGCTGAGTGACCTCTCTAAATATTACACTAGCTGCTGCTGCTGCTCCTGCTGCTGCTCCTGCTGCTGCTGCTGCTGCTGCTGCTGCTGCTGCTGCTGCTGCTGCTGCTGCTCCTGTTGTTGTTGTTGTCGTCTTGGATATCACTACTTTTGTTTTTCAACTTGTTTGTGTATGTTGTCTTGGGTACATATAACTTAGATCAACTAAGCCCAACCTAGTCTAATTTAGGCCAACCTAATCTAGTCTACCTCTACCCTAAGAGGAATAGACCTGGATGGTTACATTTTCCCCTCAAGATGTCGCTAGTTTGTCGTCTTCTTAAACTAGCCTAACCTAGCCTAGCCAAATCTAGCCTAGCCTAGCCTAACCTAAAATAAAGTAGGTTTGCAAATTTACATGAATTGTTAACAAACTGATGTTGGGTACCGCGTCAGAAAATTATAAAAAATAAAATGGTTATAAGAGTAGCGATAATTTTTAGAGGTGGACCGGTAAACCAGCGGAAGGCCTCGGTCACATGACCAAAAGCTCCAGCTGCGGGTCATTGTATGACTAAGACCCCCCGTCAGGAAATACTTGTCCTGTTTCCTGACAAATCTTACCTAACCTAAATTATTCTTAGTACAGTGAGGACAGGTTGGTTCTTCCTCTGTCCACCCACATCCCTCGTCCACCGTTGAAGTTCCTATGAAGCTCGGAAAATTTCCGTCGGTCTTGAACCGATCGACACCGTTGAAGTTTCTCTTAAAGTTCCGCGTAGACATGAATCGAACGATTGTGCTAAAGTTCCTCACAAAGTTAAAAGTTTCGATCGGTCTTGAAGTGAAGGGCAGCGAGATTTCTCCTTTAGTGCGGGAAAAAAAAAAATATGCTGACGCTGAGAATCAATAGTTCACAGTGTTTCCCAGGCTGCGACCGGCATGATGTGTGTCGCGATTTGGAAAGCTGTCGAGGGCAGGCATCCACGCTGCAGCTGCTGTTTTATTTGCACGCGCCGTGTGCGCCCACGCCAGGCACGCTCCACGCCCACGTTACTGTAAAATGCACCCTAACCGCCCACGCCCACTGCCGTCTTTCACGCCTGCCACAGCCTACACACACACACACACACACACACACACACACACACACACACACACACACACACACACACACACACACACACACACACACACACACCCACACCCACACCTGCTGCCTCTCACACCATCCCATTTTACACCTGTGTATTTTACACGCTTCCATTGTTTACGTCTCTCGGTGTCTACGCGAACGCTTCTTTACGTCTCATTGTCTACATGATCACTTGTTTACGTCTCACGGTGTTGACGCAAACGCTTCTTTACGTCGCAGTGTCTGTGCAAACTTTTATTTTACCCCTCAGATTCTAAGTGAAAAATTGTTTTCGTCTGTCTACGCGATCGTTTATTTACGTCTCCTTGTACACCAAGGTTAATTTATACCTTATATTTTATATTCACCTATATATATATATATATATATATATATATATATATATATATATATATATATATATATACATTAATTTATTGTGTGTGTGTGTGTGCAATATTTTCGCAAAAATTATTCTGAACCTAACGACATATTTTTTTTCTCTTATGTTAATGTAAAAATTAATAATTTTGTACCAAAAGACCCCTCAAGGAAGGTTCCTTGATGTTGGTGAGGGGCTCTTGATTTAGGGAATTGGATCTGTGCTCCAGTTCCCCGAATTAAACCTGAATGCCTTCCACATCCCCCCCCAGGCGCTGTATAATCCTCCGGGTTTAGCGCTTCCCCCTTGATTATAATAATAATGTACCAAAAGAACCTTAGAAAACTTACCTAACGTTATTATAACAAGCCCAATTTAATGTAACCTAATCCAACTAAATATATTTTAGATAAGTTGACAATTTAATAAACAAACACAATTAAATATATTTTTTTTCGTTAGGTTCAGAAAGATTTTTTCGAAATTACTGCGTACACAAATTTTCCCTTGCCCTGTTCGGCAAGAAGAGGGTTGCTATTTAAGCCAAACTCGCAAGTTTTACCTATTCGGCACGGCATTTTATATATATATATATATATATATATATATATATATATATATATATATATATATATATATATATATATATATATATATATATATATATGTCGTGCCGAATATGTAAAACTGGTCAATTAGCAAGAACTCATTTAAAATTAAGTCCATTCTAAAATTTTCTCTTATACGTTTAAAGATATATTTTTTTCATTAATGTTGATGTAAAAATTTATAATTTTACACCAAAAGGAACTTAGAAAACTTACCTAACCTTATTGTAACAAGAACAATTTATTTTAGCCTAACCCAACTAAATATATTTTAGATTTGTTTACAATAATTTAAAACTAAACAAACACAGTGAAATATTTTTTTTTCGTTAGGTTCAGAATGATTTTGGCGAAATTATTGCATACACAAATTTTCGCTTGTCCTATATGGCAAGTTGAGCGTTGCTGTTTAAGCCAAGATCGCAAGTTCTGCCTATTCGGCATGACATATATATATATATATATATATATATATATATATATATATATATATATATATATATATATATATATATATATATATATATATAACACACACAAACACACAGACCGACATATATACAACTATTAGAGTATATACACGAGTGTTTCTAGAATTTTGAAAATTTCGAAAATTTCATTGTATTGGCCCGAAATTTAATATTTTTTTTAAACCTTTATTTGCTTTTATTTCAAATCATCTATTTTAATAATTATTTTATATTTTTTAATTATTTTTTGCCTTTTTTATTTTCTTTTTTTATACTTTTATATTTTAATTATTTTGAATAACAGAATAAGTTTTTAAGGTAAATTTGTCTTAAAGGTTAGAAAATATTATTACTGTCATAATAAGTCCACTTTTATACCCCAAGTACATCACGAGTATATCACTGGTATATCCAAGGTATATCACTGGTATATCCAAGGTATATCACTGGTATATCCAAGGTATATCACTGGTATATCCCAGGTAAATCACTGGTATATCCCAAGTAAATCACTGGTATATCCCAAGTAAATCACCGGTATATCCCAGGTAAATCACTGGTATATCCCAGATATATCACTGGTATATCCCAGGTATATCACTGGTATTTCCCAGGTATATCACTGGTATATCCCAGGTATATCACTGGTATATCCAAGGTATGTAACTGGTATATCCCAGGTATATCACTGGTATATCCCAGGTATATCCCAGGTATATGACTGGTATATCCCAGGTATATCCCTGGTATATCCCAGGTATATGACTGGTATATGCCAGGTATATGAGTGTTCGCATCGCTGTTGGGCCGTGCGGACGTGCTGCGCAGTAGCTCATGATTGAGTTGGCTTCTGCGCAGTGTTGACGTGTACTTGGCTCTGTGAAGACCTGTTTGCGCGCTCTCTAGAATTGAAGCAAGATGCCCTCCATCGAGCAACTTTACCAACAGCTTAAGGAAGAATTGAGGATGGCGAATATGGAAATTCGGCGACTGACCGAGGAAAACAAAAAGATTCGTATTAGTCCTCCTGTTTTGAGTCCTCAGGTCAAGAAGGGAAACTGGTCAGTGGCTGGACAGCAGGGAAAGAAGATGACGATCAAGAAGACGAATGGAAAGGTAGAAACGATGAAGAAGAAAGAGACTGCCGTGGAAACTGTTGTGGAAACATCTAATACATTCTCAGTGCTAACCGACGAATGTGAGTCGACTACTGGGAATGTCACGACGAACGACACCAAGGAAGGTACGAATATTGTTGTTGTTGGGGATAGCCAAATAAGGTATATGGATAGGGCGTTCTGCTTGAAGGACAGGAGTAGGAGACAGAGAGTTTGCTTTCCTGGGGCTGGGATGGAGGATATTGTTAGCCGTCTGGATGACATCATGAGAGGTAATGGGAGTAATCCTATTATCTGTCTCAGTGCTGGAGGCAACGATGTTGGCAGACATAGGAGTGAAGACCTGATTAGCAGGTATAGGTCAGCAATAGAAATAATTAGGAGTAAGGGTGGGAACCCTCTCATATGTGGTATTTTGCCAAGGAGGGGAGTTGGAAATGAATGGTTGTCCAGGGCAATTGGTGTCAATTGCTGGTTGGACAAATACTGTAAGGAAAATGCGGTGACATTCATTGACAACTGGGACCTCTTCTATGGCAGAAATGACATGTATGCCAGGGATGGGGTTCACTTATCTAGGTGTGGGGTGGGAGCACTGGCAACTGCAGTGGAGGGAGCAGTTAGGACTTTAAACTAGGAGTAGTTAGTGGTATGGGTTTTGGCAGGAAAACAGTGAAGTCCCAGTGTAGTAATATTACGAGTTTTAGGGGAACTAGTAATAAGAAGAACGAGGTAGATATTGAAAAGCCAGGGACCTTGGGTGATAAGGACAGTAATAGGTTTAGTAGAAAAATAGAAATGAGCAGGAAGGGTAAAGAGAAAGGAGAGTCTTTCAATGTTTATTATGCTAATTGCCGTAGTGCTAGGAATAAGATGGACGAGTTGAGATCAGTTGCTAGTGCAGGTAACATTGATGTATTTGCCTTAACTGAGACGTGGTTTAATTCAAAAAGTCGGGACATGCCTGCGGAATGTCATATTCAGGGTTTTAAATTGTTCCAAGAAGATAGAAGTATTGGGAAGGGGGGTGGGGTGGCATTGTATGTCCGAGATCGCTTGAACTGTTGCATAAAAACGGGTATTAAGTCTGAAGTAACACATACAGAGTCTGTTTGGATAGAATTTTCAGAGGGGCATGAAAAACTGATTTTAGGAGTGATATACCGTCCCCCAAACTTAGATAGGGACCAAGGGAAACTACTATGGGAGGAAATTGTTAAGGCCACATGGCACGATAATGTAGTAATTCTAGGAGATTTTAACTTTAGTCATGTTGATTGGAATTTCTTGACTGGGAATTTAGAATCATACGACTTCTTAGAAGTATTTCAGGATTGTTTTTTGAAGCAGTTTGTGACAGAACCTACAAGGGGAAATAACCTGCTTTACTTAGTTATGGCAAACAATGAATCCCTTGTTAATAATTTAGAAATTTCAGAGGAACTGGGTGCTAGCGACCACAAATCAATTACACTTAGCATTGAATGGAAGTACGATAGTAGCGATAACTCAGTAACAGTCCCAGATTTTCGCTTAGCAGATTACGATGGGCTTAGAGAACACTTATCTGTTGACTGGGGTAACGAAGAGAGCTATCAATATGACAGTTTTCTGAACACTATACATGCTGCTCAAAGAGCGTTTATCCCATATAAAGAAATTAGATCAAATAGAAATGACCCAAAATGGATGAATAATAGGCTCAAATATCTACTAGGGCATAAGAAAGGAATTTATAGGCGTATCAAAAGAGGTGAGGGTCATCTTATGAATCAGTATATTGACATTAAGAGGGACATTAAAAAGGGGATAAGAAAAGCTAAAAGGGACTATGAAATTAAAGTTGCTAGGGATTCTAAAACTAACCCAAAAAGTTTTTTCCAGGTCTATAGAACAAAAGTTAGAGATAAGATAGGTCCCCTTAAAAATAACTATGGGCACCTTACTGATAAAGAGAATGAAATGTGCTTCATTTTAAATAATTATTTTCTCTCAGTTTTTACACAGGAAGACACTAACAATATTCCAGTAATTAATTTTTACAGTGGGCTAGAAGAAGATAAATTATGTAACATCACAGTCACTAGTGAAATGGTTGTGAAGCAGATACAGACTGAAGCAAAGTAAGTCGCAGGGCCCTGATGAGGTTTTTTCAAGGGTTCTTAAGGAATGCAAAATGAAACTCTGTGAACCATTAACTAATATTTTTAATTTATCTCTTCAAACAGGTGTAGTGTCTGATATGTGGAAGATGGCTAATGTAATTCCTATTTTTAAAACAGGGGACAAGTCGTTATCGTCAAATTACCGCCCAATAAGCCTGACCTCAATTGTAGGCAAATTACTAGAGTCAATTATAGCTGAGATTATAAGAAGCCATCTCGATAAGCATAGCTTGATTAATGATACTCAGCATGGATTCACAAGAGGCCGGTCTTGTCTAACTAATTTATTAACTTTCTTCAGTAAAGCTTTTGAGGCTGTTGACCATAATAAAGAATTTGATATTATTTACTTAGATTTTAGTAAGGCTTTTGATAGAGTTCCGCACCATAGACTGTTAAAGAAAGTGGCAGCTCATGGCATTGGGGAAAAGGTGCTCTCGTGGATCGAGTCATGGCTCACTGACAGGAAGGAGTGTCCATAAATGGGGTTAAGTCCGAGTGGGGATCTGTAACAAGTGGCGTTCCACAGGGATCAGTCTTGGGCCCGTTGTTGTTTATAATATATATCAATGATCTTGATGAGGGAATTACTAGTGATATGAGCAAATTCGCCGATGACACAAAGATAGGTAGGATAATTGATTCAAACGTAGATGTTATGGAACTTCAGGAGGATTTAAACAAACTCTATTCTTGGTCAGAAAAGTGGCAGATGCAGTTCAATGTAGATAAATGCAAGGTTCTGAAGCTTGGGAGTGCCCATAACCCTAGTACTTATAAGTTAAATGATGTAGAACTTAGCCATACAGATTGCGAAAAGGACTTGGGGGTTATGGTGAGCAGCAACCTTAAACCGAGACAGCAATGCCTAAGCGTACGTAATAAGGCAAATAGATTACTGGGATTTATATCAAGAAGTGTAAGCAACAGAAGTCCAGAGGTCATACTGCAGCTTTATACATCATTAGTAAGGCCTCACCTAGATTATGCAGCTCAGTTCTGGTCTCCGTATTACAAAATGGACATAAATTCGTTAGAAAACATTCAGCGTAGGATGACTAAATTAATACATAGCATTAGAAATCTTCCTTATGAAGAAAGATTGAAGACTCTTAAGTTACATTCACTTGTTAGACGAAGAATGAGGGGAGACCTGATCGAAGTGTATAAGTGGAAGATAGGTATTAATAAAGGGGATATTAATAAGGTCTTGAGGATGTCTCTCCAAGAGAGAACCCGCAGTAATGGATTTAAATTAGATAAGTTTAGATTTAGAAAGGACATAGGAAAGTATTGGTTTGGAAATAGGGTAGTTGATGAGTGGAACAGTCTTCCTAGTTGGGTTATTGAGGCTGGGACTTTGGGTAGTTTCAAATCTAGGCTGGATAAGTACATGAGTGGGAGGGGTTGGATTTGAGTGGGACTTTCACATCAGAGCTTATTTCTTGGGTGGCATTGAAAATTGGGTTGGGCAAATGTTTTGTTAGTGGGATGAATTGTAAAGGACCTGCCTAGTATGGGCCAGCAGGCCTCCTGCAGCGTTCCTCCTTTCTTATGTTCTTATGTTCTTATATCCCAGGTATATGACTGGTATATCCCAGGTATATCACTGGTATATCCAAGGTATATGACTGATATATCCCAGGTATATGACTGGTATATCCCAGGTATATGACTGGTATATCCCAGGTATATGACTGGTATATCCCAGGTATATGACTGGTATATCCCAGGTATATGACTGGTATATCCCAGGTATATGACTGGTATATCCCAGGTATATGACTGGTATATCGCAGGTATATCACTGGTATATCCCAGGTATATCACTGGTATATCCCAGGTATATGACTGGTATATCCCAGGTATACCACTGGTATATCCCAGGTATATGACTGGTATATCCCAGGTATATGACTGGTATATCCAAGGTATATCACTGCTGTGTTTAGTGAGTCGTTAATGAGACTACAGAGCGGGTTCTATCCTCGCCCGTGGTATGGTTTGTTTGCAATCGTGTCATTACGATTTCGTGACTCATGAACGATATTTGTTATGAAAGATGTGCAAAACCTTCTCAGTGTCTTCAAAATTTCTGAAATAACACCACCGGACTTTGAAAAAGCCATCGACAACATGCCCAAGCACTCTGCCCTACACCCAGATTCCTGGAACACCATGTTCACCAAGAACTGCATGAAAACCCTATCGGGTGCCTTAAGTATTTTACGGAGAGGGAGGCTGAACACGGCGGTTCATCTCACAGTCACTAAAAAGCAACATATTTAGCCCCACTCCACAAAGCTGCCAGCAAAACAATAGCTAAGATTTATAGACCAATAGCACTAAAGTCCTACATTACAAAACTCTCGGAAAGGGATTTTAAGCAAAGTCGCCAACCACTTCGACTCCCAATAGTTGCACAAGTTAGGGCAGCCTGGGTTTAGAGCAGGTCGCTCCTGCCTCTCGTAACTACTGGACTATAATATGGTCTTCAGTGCACTGGAGAACAAATAGAATACAGATGTATTCATCAAGAGAAGTATTATTCACATAGGATTATTCACATCTAGAGAGGAATTATTAAAATAGGATTATTTACGTCTAGAGGATTATTCACATTCAGAGGAGGATTATTAATGTCTAGAGAAGGATTATTCACATCTAGAGAAGAATTATTAAAATAGGATTATTTACGTCTAGAGGATTATTCACATTCAGAGGAGGATTATTAATGTCTAGAGAAGGATTATTCACATCTAGAGGATTCACATTCAAAGGAGGATTATTCACATATAGAGGAGGCTAAATTGATGTGGTTTATGTGAATAAATCCTCTTTTTCACATAGGTTTAATCGTATGTAGAGGATTATTCATATCCAAAGTAGGATTAAATACGTCAGATGAATTACAATCAGAGGTTGGTTAATCACATGCAGAGGAGATTAATCACATGCAGGGGAGGATTAATTATATGCAGGAAAGGATTAATCATATGCAGGGGAGGAGTAATAATTTTATATTCGTTGGTAAGCGCTAAACCAGTATGGAAAAAACAGGTGGCGCATATATATGATCCGAGATAAGGGAGACTAACATTAATCAATCAGATCAAGAGCCCTTCACTCAACAGCAAGAGCCCTTCACTCAACAGCAAGAGCCTTTCACTCAGCATCAAGAGTCCTTCACTCAGCATCAAGAGACATCACTCAGCATCAAGAGCCCTTCACTCAGCATCAAGAGTCCTTCACTCAGCATCGAGAGACATCACTCAGCATCAAGAGACATCACTCAGCATCAAGAGTCATTCATTCAGCATCAAGACCCCGTCACTCAGCATCAAGAGCCCTTCACTCAACATCAAGTCTCTCCCTTTCATACGCGTGTGTATGTATGTGGAAGTGTTTTGCTTGTCAGGAAAAGTACATGAAAACATTTCCGACTTTGGTCTTAGTCAAGTGATGACCCACTACGTGGAGCTTTCCGTCCTTTGATGGAGGCCTTCCACTGGCTTCTCGGTCCACTCCGTATGCAAAATTATCAGATGTGATGGCTGGTTTCCACCCTTTATGAATATCAAGACGACCACCTCACAGCAGTATTCCAGGACTGATAGACTGGTTTGTAAGGTTTCAAACCTGTCGACTGTGTGTTTCACATCTCTCAATGTATATAGACCGAGAGATACACACCTATTGTTATATATACACACACAGAGATACAAACCTCTTGATATACGTACACTAACAGATAAAACACCGCGTCGTGTACATACACTGAGAAACTTGCTGCTTTTTAAATACATCATCAGTACATCCCCTTTATAAATACATCACGTCACGTACTGAGGACCCGCATGAAACATTGACCCGAGGTTTACTGACGAGCTCTAATGTTAATGCTCACTATGAGGTGTTGATATATCACATCACCGGATGCTTATGTTTTCACATAAAACTACATATATATATATATATATATATATATATATATATATATATATATATATATATATATATATATATATATATATATATATATATATATATATATATATTGTGTGTGTGTGTGGGTGTGTGTCGTGCCGAATGGCAAAACTTGCGATTTTTACTTAAATAGCTACGCTTTTGTTGCCGAATAAGACAAGCGAAAATTTGTGTATGCATTAATTTCTCAAAAATCATTCTGAACCTAACGAAAAAAAATATGTTTCATTGTCTTTGTTTATTATTAAATTATCGTAAACTTATCTAAAATATATTTAGTTGGATTAGGCTAAATTAAATTGCGCTTGTTATAATAAGGTTAGATAAGTTTTCTTAGTTTTTTTTGGTACAAAATTAATTTTTGTATTAACATGAATGAAAAAATCTTTAAACGTGTAAGAGAATTTTTTTGGAAAGGACTTAATTTTAACTGAGTTCTTGCTAATTGACCAATTTTACGTATTCGGCACGAGAGAGAGACAGACACACAGACACACACAGACATACACAGACACACAGACACACACAGACACACACAGACACACACAGACACACAGACACACACACACACACACACAGACACACAGACACACACACACACACACACAGACACACACACAGACACACACACACACAACACACACACACACACACACACACACACACACACACACACACACACACACACACACACACACACACACACACACACACACACAGACACACACACACACACACACACACACACACACACACACACACACAAACACACACACACAAACACACACACACAGACACACACACACAGACACACACACAGACACACACACACACACACACACACACACACACACACACACAGACACGCGCGCACACACACACACACACACACACACACACACACACACACACACACACACACACACACACACACAGTAGCCAGGAAGTGGAACAGTCTGGCGAGTGATGTAGAGGAGGCAGGAACCATACATAGCTTTAACACGAGGTATGATAAAGCTCATGGAGAGAGAGAACCTAGTAGCGTTCATATATATATATATATATATATATATATATATATATATATATATATATATATATGTATATATATATATATATATATATATATTCGTGCTGAATATACCGCTGCGTGGAAAAAATATGGGGAATATATTTTATAATGTTCATTGATTTAACGTCAACAAGCATCCCGGACATATTTTACGAGTTCCAAAATATTTATCGGGAATGAAGAGTATTTCATTATTTACACATCTGTGTATTATCAGCGCAAACTCACCTTTTACACGTTTCATATTTTTATTCATTGATGTTTCGAGGGCCGAGTAATATCCATAGTTATTTTATGCATCAGTCAATATCAAACTCAAATATATTTGAATATTTACACTCTTGATGCACGTATGGTTGAGTTATACATCTGGGAACTCCATCCATTTATTATTCAGTGGAGTTTACTGAAAAACGCGATTTAATACATTCTTTAGCGTCTCTGATTTGGGTTTCAATTTATTTGACGTTTTACGGCACAGATTTTTTTTTAATTTACTCAAATTTGTTTACGATATTAAAGATTTTTTTTTTTATCTTTTGATGTTAAGGGTGAAAGTTACCTTGTATTAGACCGGTAACTCCCATTGGCTACTGTATTCGGTCCAAGTCGGACCGAAACGTCGTTGTAAGCTTGTCTCTTTTATGTGCGGGTTATTTGTGTATCGTTCCAGTCACGGTATTGTGCCTTTTTGTTATTTACTTGTATTGTAATGTAATTACGTATTGTAATGCTCATTACTTATTGTATTTGTCCAATAATTTATTACTCGTTAACTACTGTATTCTGCATTAATATTGTACTGCGCTTTTAACTGTTGTATAATGTATTGATTACTGTATTACACGTTAACTACCGTATTGGACACTGCTGTATTAGACATTACTGTATTGCACACTACTGTAGTACATACTAACTACTGTATTTCACACTACTAGATTGCACGTAAGCAACATTGATAGTCGCTATAAGTTATACGCTGACAGTTTTAATCTCTGCAAGAAATGTTAATTAATTTCAACTTTAAGAATTACTTTTACAAATTTAAAATATTAAAAGAAAATAATTATCGTCTAACTGAATAATAATAATTATTATTATTGTTGCTTTTATTACTTTCACCACTATTACTACTACTAATAATTAATCATACCACTACGACTACCATCAGCAACCACAATAATAATAGTGATGTGATAATAATAATAAAAATTAACATTGGTTTTGTAGTATACAAGAGTGGTGTCCCACATTTGCATTCGTGCATAACATTATCGTCTCATTTGCATAATATGCGGATGTATATTAAAACCTTATAATCTCTCGAATAATTTGTCAATGCTTCAAAAATATTAACAACCCATGTATATATATATATATATATATATATATATATATATATATATATATATATATATATATATATATATATATATATTACAAGTTGTAATTCTGTAACTTTATTCAAGTTTAAGTTACAATATAAATTATTTGTAATACTGTAATATGGGTTACAGTAGAGTTTGCTTGTTTATCTCGACGTTATTTACGATTTATATTTTGTTTATTTGTGATGTAGCGTTTTTATAGGTACACAGTTTTTCGTTTTGAGGTATTGTGTGTTTAGCGATTTTGTGTGTGCTTGTGCGTCTGTTTAAATGTTCGTGTGTTTGTTGAGGCGCTGTCTTGTTTAGGTACAGTACTGTGTAGTTGCTTAGGTAATGTATCCTCTTATAAGTACATTGTTTAATTGTTTAAGGATTTTCAGTTGTTTAGGTATATGTCATTGTTTAGGTATATAATATATATATATATATATATATATATATATATATATATATATATATATATATATATATATATATATATATATATTGTGTGTGTAACAGATGACGTGTGGTTCAAAATAAGATTTAACGAATACACGAATTTGTAAAGGCGAACGCAATTATTTGAACGTAAATATTAAAACGTCGAGTGGTGGCCATAACAGACGTGGCCACGAGGCGTATAACAGGGTAGACGCATATTCTGACGCGTCAATCACGCATGAAACCATTATGACGCATATCTTTCACCCGCACTGACGCATAAAACTGTTTGGCCGCGTACCCTGTGTATGTTTCGCCCGCATGGATGTGTAAAATATTTCTGACACATTTGGGTTTTATCTGCAGCCACATGTGCAGAGGCTTGTTCGAACGTACATATCTGTAAGCATGTACATGCAGGACTGTAGACACATGCAGGGCTGTAGACACGTACATACAGGGCTGTAGATCCGCACATACATGGCTGTCGACTCGCACATACAAGTTGTAGACACATAGGACTATAGACACGTGCATACGGGGCTGTAGAGACATACAGGTATGTAGACACGTACAGGGCTGTAGACACGTTCTGGACTCTATTAATGTATATACAGGACTAGCCACGCATGTGTAGGGCCGTAGAGAAATACATAGTAGACTGTAGACTCACTAATGTAGGGCTGTAGATACGTATATGTAGGACTGGAGACGCGCACATAAAGAGCTACAGATGATACGTACATATGACCTGCAGATGCATACATACAGGAGATACAAACATACAGGACTGTAGTAACGTACATAGAGATACAAACATTATAGGCCTGCATTTACGTACAGGATCTGTAGACATGTAGAGCTCGGCTCATAAATACGTAAATTATTTATTATTATTATTATTATTATTATTATTATTATTATTATTATTATTGCATTCAAGAAGAAACGCTTAACCTGCAGGGGCCATATAGTGTGTCAAGAAATGGACGGTAATTTACGATCCAAGGAATGGGAGGGTAGCTCCATTTCTCTGGATCAAGAGCCCTTCACCTTCATCAAGGCACATACATAGATCAGTAGACATGTACATACTGAGTTGTTGAAACAACACACAAGTGTTTAAGACACTTGTGTGTTTTAGATATACGCTTGTGTTTTTTGACACGTGGTTTAATCATGTTTTTTTTTAAAGATACACTTGTTTGTTTTCACTGAATACACAGAGTGATGGAATATGAGAGGGGAATCCATGCTGTGTCATTTAATATGAGGGGAAACCCATCCTGTGTGATTTGTTATGAGGGGAAACCCATCCTTTGTAATTTAATATGAGGGAAACCCATCCTGTGTAATTTAATATGAGGGGAAATCCATCCTGTGTAATTTAATATGAGGGGAAATCCATCCTGTGTAATTTAATATGAGGGGAAATCCATTCTGTGTAATTTAATATGAGGGGAGACCGACGGAGAGAGATGGGGTTTAGCTGGTACATTGGCCGGGGCCCTCCTGTGATTCTCTGAGGGGACCTCATAACCATAGACGTTTTATTTTTTTTTTCATTTTTTAAGTAATTTCAACTATTTTTTAATTTATAAAAATAATTACGTAAAATTCACTTAGACCGGGGGCCCCTCAGCCAGCCCCCAGGGGCCACAAAACAATCTTGTTCCTTCTTGTAAAAATTTCTCTTGGAGGCCCTGCCCGGAAACCCATCCTGTGTGACAGAATAAGAGGGGAAACATAACTAAACTTTTGTTCTCACAGTGTAACTATTACATTGATTAAGACAGTACACACCTGGTGTTCCCACAGTGTAACTATTACATTGATTAAGACAGTACACACCTGGTGTTCCCACAGTGTAACTATTACATTAAGACAGTACACACCTGGTGTTCCCACAGTGTAACTATTACATTAAGACAGTACACACCTGGTGTTCCCACAGTGTAACTATTACATTGATTAAGACAGTACACACCTGGTGTTCCCACAGTGTAACTATTACATTAACACAATACACACCTGGTGTTCCACAGTGTAACTATTACATTAATTAAGACAGTACACACCTGGTGTTCCCACAGTGTAACTATTACATTGATTAAGACAGTACACACCTGGTGTTCCCACAGTGTAACTATTACATTAAGAGAGTACACACCTGGTGTTCCCACAGTGTAACTATTACATTAAGACAGTACACACCTGGTGTTCCCACAGTGTAACTATTACATTGATTAAGACAGTACACACCTGGTGTTCCCACAGTGTAACTATTACATTGATTAAGACAGTACACACCTGGTGTTCCCACAGTGTAACTATTACATCAAGACAGTACACATCTGGTGTTCCCACAGTGTAACTATTACATTAAGACAGTACACACCTGGTGTTCCCACAGTGTAACTATTACATTAAGACAATACACATCTGGTGTTCCCACAGTGTAACTATTACATTAAGACAGTACACACCTGGTGTTCCCACAGTGTAACTATTACATTAAGACAGTACACACCTGGTGTTCCCACAGTGTAACTATTACATTGATTAAGACAGTACACACCTGGTGTTCCCACAGTGTAACTATTACATTAAGACAGTACACACCTGGTGTTCCCACAGTGTAACTATTACATTAAGACAGTACACACCTGGTGTTCCCACAGTGTAACTATTACATTAAGACAGTACACACCTGTTCCCACAGTGTAACTATTACCTTAAGACAGTACACACCTGGTGTTCCCACAGTGTAACTCAGAGTTGTGCAGCAGCACACTGCGGATGTCTCTAATTTATTTTATTTAAAAATTTACAATTTATTATTCATCTAGAAATACACAAATAACCCGCACATAGGAGTTAAAAACTTAAGGTAATATTTTGGTCCGATTTGGACCATTAAATTGTCACCCTAACACACGAAGGTAAGGGAACTGGATATTTTTAAGTAAATATAGTTTTAGAGAATAAATGTTGTTTAAGAATTCATTAGAAAACACTGCATTTTGATTTTTTTTGGTAGATTTTGAGAGCTAGTATGATAGATTGTGATAGACTGATAGGTTACCTGTGGCTTGTGGCCGATTTCGAGAGTGTTTCTACCGCTGCTTTAGTGATTTTTGTCAGAGTGATCTAATCGTTGTGTAGGTATAAAGTGTGTGTGTGTGTATATGTCTATGTCGGTGTGTGTCTGGGTGTAGCGCTCCTTGACCTGACACTACCCAACAACTACCTACTTGCTTGTACCCTCTATGCTTATCCATCTTCCTAAAGGATCTAGTGAGTCTAGTCTAATATCACATGTCTGACTGTGTGTGTGTGTGTGTAAGTGTGTGTGTGTGTAAGTGTGTGTGTGTGTAAGTGTGTGTGTGTAAGTGTGTATGTGTGTGTGTGTGTGTGTGTAAGTGTGTGTGTGTGTGTGTAAGTGTGTGTTTGTGTGTGACATGAGGTTCCTGCTCTAGATCCTTGTTAAACTGAGATACGTAGGTCACAGTTTTCCACAGACACAGTAAGTTACCATCTCATCACCATGCACAGACTTTTATGATGTGTGATGTTAGTGTTCCTGATTTGTAGTTTCCTGCCATCTCTCTGCCGCCTCATTTGTAAAGAGGGGCGTCGACGGCATTTTTTTTTTTTTAATGTCTCTGAGATTTCACATTAATCAAAGCTCCTCCTCCTTTAAACAATGAGTTATATTTTGCCTTTTTTTATATAAATACCAAATTCCAAGAATTAGTTTCAGGTGTTGCAAATCTGGGCATGTTGTTTATTTCTTTTTTGAATTCTGAAAGATTTCAGGCAGTGTCAGATACATAATTTGTTGAGTGGGCAGAGTCTAGGGAAACTTGTAGGGTTTTCAGCTCTCACGATGTCGACCGGATTCCTGAAACCTGATTCATACTGTTTTTTTTGTTTTGTTTTCAGAATGTCGCTCATTTTTTTTTCTCATGTGTGCATCACCTTCTGGTAGACAATATCTGTTGAGATTTTTGAGTTGGATTTTGCATATGGAAATTTTTTGTGGCATTTTTTCCTGAATGGTTTTGTTATTTTTTGTGCATCTTCTGTTTGATATAAATGCTTTTTTTTTTTTTTTTTATGTTTTCCCGTTTGAGCACTTCAGCAACCGGTTTTTTTTTCGTCTACCGTAAATTCGTGCCTCTCAATCTATCTATTTATCTATCCCACAGTTTGTTATATTAGTTTTCTCAGTGGGACATTTTTAAACAGGTCTTGTTTGCCTTTCACTTTTTCATCCATTTTTCTGGTTAATAGTGTCCAGGGTGGTCGCCCATGTTTGATAGCGCCTGCCTTGTTTCACCCCAGTCAATTCTTGGGTTGCTGAGGCTTTAATTGCTCCAAGGATGGGAAGGGTACCTCCGATTCTTTGGTTCAAGGGCCCTGCACCCGCTTCAAGGCACACCCCTGGAAGGGTTTGAGGTCCAGAGTATTGACATAGTGCGCTGGTGAATTCCGGCCTTAAGCCCCACTTTACAGTCGGTTCTCTTTACATCTAACAAGATACGTTTAATCTGTTCGAGTTGCACTTCAAATTTTACGGAAAATAACTCTTGTATAGACCTTAATGTTATACTATCGTCAATAATGAAGGAAAGAGATTTTGCTGAATGAACTTTTTTTTAGGGGGGATTATGTTGCCATCAGATACAATGTTTATTATCTGATAGATATACATATTGTGTTTACTTCAGAGAGTCTTTTTTTTTCAATATCCGTTATATATCATATCTGTAATGGTGTCCGGGATCACCATCGCAGCTGCCTGGTCTCAGACCAGAACTAAATTGAAAAGGAAACATTAAGGGAACAAGACCGACCAACATGCTTACAGCAAAATACAAATAAGTGTAGTATACCGAAAGTAAAATTCTTAAATATTAAAAAAAAAAAATGTGTATTTGAAAGTACACTTTGATACTTCTGAGATTTGAACATTATTTTTCTGCTACTTAAACCCCCCAAAAAAAAAATCCTTGTAACCTCTTGCATATAGACGACAAAGTTATATAATTGACGCTGTCCTCGTGGCCCTAATGCTGTTTCCCAGCTCAGACTGATTCCTTCCTTTACCTCATAAATACAACCTATGTGATGGAATGTGATAGAAAAAAATGCTATATTTTGATCCTATAATGTAACTTTGTGTTTCAAAACTATAACTATAGTGTATATATATATATATATATATATATATATATATATATATATATATATATATATATATATATATATATATTATATATATTCGTTCAAGACAAAAATAGGGGAGCATCGGTGGAATATGCGTACCGTGGCGGCTGTGTCAGAGGGTAACTGGTGGTACTGGTAGTACTAGTGGGGCGTTCCCCTTGATCCCAGGGATAAAGCGAAGCCTGGGAGGGGCTCGTAGAGAGAGAGGGGAGGAGCGTGAAGAAAACGGAATGGCAAGAAGAGAAGGGAGGAGCGACGAGAGGAAGAGAGAGGGGGGAGGGAGAGGAGGGGCCTGGATAAGAGGCGGGGCGGAGGATGAATATTGTAGGTCCTGTACTGGAGTGGGGAGAGGCTGGAGGATAAAGGAAGCTGGCGGCTCTGTGCCTACTGTCCGGGGAGGATTTGCTGGGACCGGGGGGTAGAGAGAGGTGAAGTTCTGAGCCGGGATAGACAGGGGCTTGGCTAGGATAAGTAGGTGGGATATGAGGAACAGAGCTTCCCACCCTGGGATAGAGCGTGGGGGATATGGGGGATCACTAATCGGTTGAGACTTGGGTTGTGGGGTGGATGTTTCAGGACTGTGGGCTCCGTGCTCCAGTGCTGTATGTTACTGCGCCTGGGTTGTGGGATAGTGTTTCAGGAGTGCGGATTGGTAGTTCTTGACTGGGCTTGTGTCTCAGTTGTGTGTGTTCATCTTTTGTGACAGTTGGCTGGTGTTTCAGGGCTGTCGGTTGGTATTTTAGGGCTATGGGTTAGTGAACTTATTATTTTAGAGCTGTCAGCTGTTGTTTCTGGGCGGTTGGGTGCTTCCTGGGGCTGTGGGCTGATATTTCCTGGGTATGGCATGGTGTTTAGGGGCTGTAGGTTGATGTTTCAGTGTCCATGAGTTGATTTTTAGGGCTGTATTTACTTATTGGGTGGGGTAAGAAGGTCATGGGAAGAGAGAGGAAGGGGCAAGAGTGGCCAGGGAGGGGAAGGGAAGTGGACAGAGGCAGGGTTGTAAATGATTCTTTCTCTCTCTCTCTCTCTCTCTCTCTCTCTCTCTCTCTCTCTCTCTCTCTCTCTCTCTCTCTCTCTCTCTCTCTCTCTCTCTCTCTCTCTCTCTCTCACACACACACACAATAAACTTGGAGTGACAATAAAAATAATAAAAGACAGGCATTGTTTTGTCCAAATCATGAAAAAAATTTGTTACTAGAAAAGCCTATACATTTGTCTCGCTTTTTACCTAAAATTTACAGTGTTCGCTTACTCAGTAAAGATCATTTTACTAAATAAACTACGTATAATAATTTTAGCACAACTACGCATAAAGTAGTTTGAACATCACAATAAATAATATATTTCATCGAGGGCAAATAATACCAGCTAAACCCAAACAAACCTTACATAGGTTTATGGTTTATTGAACAGTATTACGCAGCATAAATTTTAACAATGTTAGCCCCCTGAAATAGTTTAGATTCATATTTACTAAAGAGATAATATATTGTTTATTACAATAAGTAATGAACGATTGCTAATAAACAGGAGAATAGACGGGAAATCGACCCTTGGTTCCGGTGTGTAGCAGGTCCAACGCTGTACCACTGAGCCACCAAGCTTACAAACAGGACTTCGGTAACATGTTTGTACCAGCGGCACCAAATGGGGTCGTATTGCCACATCCCATAGCCCCAGAAGCTGCCCATTCCTCTGATATTCATTGACAGTCGTGCATAAGGACTTACCTTAGGTATGAAGGGTATGAGAATAGATGCACCGTGAGACTTGCTTGTTGTGGCATGAGACAGCAGGGCCAGAGTTGGTGCCACTGATGGGAACTTCTTATAGAAGTGCCGTATGTAAGATTATCTTATTTTTAAGTTCGTGGGTCAGTGGTAAAGTGTTGGGTCTGCTACCTACAAGGGCCTCGGTTCGAGTCCTCGTCCCTTCTTCCGTGTATGTGTGTGTGTGTGTATATATATATATATATATATATATATATATATATATATATATATATATATATATATAAATTATATATAAATCGTGCCGAATAGGTAAATCTTGAGATTTTGGCTTAAATAGCAACGCTCTTGCCGGATAAGGCAAGCGAAAATTTGTGGGTGCAATAATTTCGCAAAAATTCATTCTGAACCTAAACAAAAAAATATGTTTAGTTGAATTAAGCTAAATTAAATTGCGCTCGTCATAATAAGATTAGGTAAGTTTTCTAAGGTTCTTTTGGTACAAAATTGTTAATTTAGCAAGAACTCGTTTAAAATTAAGTCCTTTCTAAAATTTTCTTTTATACTTTTAAAGATATATTTTTTCATTTATGTTAATGTAAAAATTAATATATATATAAACCAAAAGAACCTTAAAAAACTAACCTAACCTTATTATAACAAGCGCAATTTAATTTAACCAAATTCAACTAAATATATATAATAAGTTTACAATAATTTAATAATAAAGGAACACAATGAAATATATTTTTTTTCATTAGATTCAGAAGGATTTTTGCGAAATTACTGCATACACAAATATTCGCTTGCCCTATTCGGCAAGAAGAGCGTTGCTATTTAAGCGAAAATCTCAAGTTTTACTTATCTGGCACGAGACAGACACACAGACACACACACACACAGACACACACACACACACACACACACACACACACACACACACACACACACACACACACACACACACACACACACACACACACACACACACACACACACACACACACACATATATATATATATATATATATATGCAAAACAACCACTGTGAAGGAATAGTTAAATTCCAAGCGCTGTCGTGACTCCTCACATTATCATTGTTCCTTGATAATGTGAGTAGTCACGAAAGCGCTTGGAATTTCTCTATTCTTTCACAGTGGTTGTTTTGCATATTCTGAAATCACCTGTTTAATGTGATCTTATTGCATATATATATATATATATATATATATATATATATATATATATATATATATATATATATATATATATATATATATATATATATATATATATATATATGTCGTGCCCAATATGTAAAACTGGTCAATTAGCAAGAACTCATTTAAAATTAAGTCTTTTCTAAAATTTTCTCTTATACATTTAAAGATATATTTTTTCATTAATGTTAATGTAAAAATTTTTAATTTTGCACGAAAAGGAACTTAGAAAACTTACCTAACCTTATTATAACAAGAAAAATTTATTTTAGATTTGTGTACAATAATTTAATACTAAACAAACACAGTGAAATATATTTTTTTCGTTAGGTTCAGAATGATTTTGGTGAAATTATTGCATACACAAATTTTCACTTGTCCTATATGGCAAGATTGCAAGTTCTGCTTATTCGCAAGACATATTTAAGCCAAGATTGCAAGTTCTGCTTATTCGGCAAGACATATATATATATATATATATATATATATAATTTATATATATATATATATATATATATATATATATATATATATATATATATATATATATAATTTATATATATATATATATATATATATATATATATATATATATATATATATATATATATATATATATATAATTTATATATATATATATATATATATATATATATATATATATATATATATATATATATATATATAATTGTAGCGTATTTTATAGATTAAGAAGTTAGTCATAAGTAACCTCGAGTTCCCTCACGTTTATCTGACTTTTCATGCGTCCCCTCATACCCACACGTTTCTTATTCTCACATGTCTCATTTCTCTACATTCCCTCGCGTCCCTCTCATACCCGCACGTTCCTCTCATTCCCATGCGTCCCTTCATAGCCACACGTTCCTCTCGTTCTTACACACTCGTGGAGGATTGAAGGGGCGGTGATCGGGCGAGGCAGGAAGTGTGGATCTTGGCCCTCACTCCCGTAATGGAGACAAATATGACAACATCAAGCGGCCCCGGTGTCGAGGTGAGCATGTTTATGGTAACTCACTACTGATTTAGTTGCCCAAGTTGCCTTACGGCAGCTGTGGGAGGTTCCACAGGCATCTCCTGGCAACACGACCTGGACTTTAATATACATAACCGTTGTGTACATCTACCGTTATTCTCTTAGTTACACTGTGAGAGAACACGCAGTATACTGCTACACTGTTCAATAATTACGCTGTGGGTACACCCGAAGCTTGCTATTACACTGCTGCATTGTAGTTATATTGTAGGAGCACCTCTGTGTTGATACCTTATTCTGTGTGGTAGTATTTTCTTCACTATTGTTGTGCTGTCGACAGTAGTGAATGGAAGCTTTCATTGGGACAACGTTTCGCTCTGTAGAGCTGTATCAAGTTACAAAGCTCTGCTTAGAGCAAAATTTGCCCCCAGTAAAGGCTGATCTTGAAAAGTGTGTCGTTTCTAACTGGGACAAAGAAACACAAATGCCTTTTCACGGACACTTTATTGACGACGTTTCCGAGTGGGTGAAACAAAAGAAATAATGTCAGTGACAGCGCTATTCAAATGTATTTTGTGCTCTCGCGTCTAGACTATCGGTCTGCTGCTCACAGCTCCGTTCAAGGCAGGAGAGATATCAGAGCTTGAAAAGGTAGAGAGATCGTTTACTGAGTCAATAGACTCGGTGAAACATTCCAACTGCTGGGAACGCCTTAAAGTACGTGGAATATGCTCTGTGGAGCGACTAAAAGAGAGAGAGAGAGATCACATATGTATCTGGAAGCTATTGGAGGGTTAGGTATCAAATCTACACACTAGGATAACTTAGAGCAGTGAGAGATACGAGAGAAAGTGTAAATTTAATAATCCGAGGGGACCCCATGGATATCATAAGAGGAGTGTGTGCCATAATCCGTGATTCAAGACTCTTTAATCTGCTGCCAGAAATATTACTGGAACAAGTGTAGACGTTTTCTGTAGGATAAGATAAGATAAGATTTCGTTCGGATTTTTAACCCCGGAGGGTTAGCCACCCAGGATAACCCAAGAAAGTCAGTGCGTCATCGAGGACTGTCTAACTTATTTCCATTGGGGTCCTTAATCTTGTCCCCCAGGATGCGACCCACACCAGTCGACTAACACCCAGGTACCTATTTGCTGCTAGGTGAACAGGACACCAGGTGTAAGGAAACGTGTCGAATGTTTCCACCCGCCGTGAATCGAACCCGGGCCCTCCGTGTGTGAAGCGGGAGCTTTAGCCACCAGGCCACCGGGCCACACCGGACCACCGGACCACTACCTCCACCAAGAGACAGATCGACCAGACTGTGACGATTGTGGTACAACCGGCTGCCAACAGCAAAAGCCTGGTTGAACAATAACAGAGGAAACTTGGCCGGGCTCCTGGGGCACAGGAGCTCTTGAAACCGGTCACAGGTATATTATAGATAAACGAAGCCAATTAAGTTTCCACGTCATTTCATTTACGTCTATTTTTGTGTACTATCTCACATACCAGTGTCAACAGAAGCGAGGAAGAGAGGAGGGGAACGGGAATGTCGTGAGGAAGGGGAGAAAGACGAGAGGAGCGGAAAGGGAAAAAGTGGAGGAAGTAGCAGGGATAAGATACGAGATTGATCCTGGGAAGAAGGATGTTGGGGAGGGAAGGAGGAGCAAGATCTGGGATAGGGGAGAAGAAAGGGAAAAAATATAATAGAAAGGTCAGGTCTGGGAATAGAGGGAAATTAGGCGTAGGAGAGAGGTGAGAGGGTAGAGGCAGGTGGATGGAAAGGGTGCAGGGAGAACTGAAGTGTTACATGAAATAGAAAGCCTTCTTCTTTTCCACTCCCTTCCCCCCTAAAAATGGGTAACCTAAACGCGATGTGGTGTGTGCCTAGGGGCAGGGTGCCTCTTCTTTGGGTTGGCTGTCACTCTTCCCCACAGGATTCTTGCCTAAGAACCCAGTATCTCTCGGCGTAAATGATGGGGATATTTCCCCTTTCGTCTAAATTTTCTCACATCCCTGACATGCAAACATTTTGAAAGACATGAATTGCGGAATATGAAAAAACTATTTTTTTATGATTTTACTTGTGTTATGATAATGGTTTACGTAGTATTAAAGTAAATTTATCATGACAGTAATAAGTTAGTACTGATAGTGTAAATTTGGTAAATAATGATGATAAATAGTATAAATACCGACACGATGAAAAAAAAATAGACAAATGCAGTATGCGATACTTTACTACGTTTCGCCCACACAGTGGCCGAAATGTAGTTAATAAAGGATCGTAATATACTGCATCTGTCTATTTTCCCTTGGTATGTAATAATGGAAAATAAATGTGTGTATATTGCTGAATATCTATAAGATTCCAGTGCACTGTAAATACGAACGGGTGTAGGAAGAGAGAGAAACGAGGATAGAGAGGATGTTAAAGAGGAAGAGGTAGGGAGAAGACGACAATGGAAGGGAGGAGACGAGGATGGATGGGAGGTTACCATGGTATATTCGGTGCCGGGGAAAGAGAGGGAATAAAAGGGGGATTGGCTATACAAAGGGAGGGAGGGAGGGAGGGAGGCCGGTAGGTGTGAAAAAGGGTGGGGAGAAGAAAGGAGAAAGCGATGATGTGGAAGGCAGAAGTTAAGCTTGGGTGGGACGAGAGAGAGAGAGAGAGAGAGAGAGAGAGAGAGCGAGAGCGAGAGGATGGGTGGATTGTGATGAAAGGGGCTGGATAAGAGGTAGGACAACGAACACGATGATTGAGTACATGAGACAGTGAAGATAAGGTGATGATTTCGTAATTAGTACACACACAATGATATATTCCTCTCAAATAGATTAGGCTAAGTTAAAAAAACGAAACATTGGAAATATGTCATAAAGTTTATACCACAGCTACAGGAAAGGTTACGTTACAGTAGGTTAGGCTAAGTTACCTTACATTATGTTAACTTATTTAACAATAATTTACGCAACTTATTTAACAATATTTTACGCAGTTTAATTGCAGATATCCAAGGGCATAAATATTACATAACAGTAATTACATTATCCACCGGTAACCGGCAAACAAGTGCCACAATGTAACGGTTATGTACGTAGCGAACAAAACGCCCTGTTATTATTATTATTATTATTATTATTATTATTTTATTCACTGGGAAGCGCTGAACTCGTTTTTGTCATCCAGGTTTGATCTAAGGAAAGGAAAAGTAGTTCCGGTTTCTAGGATCAAGAGCTTTCCACCCTCATCAAGGCACCTCCTCTCTTCCATAAGGGCCTTGGTATAACCTCTTCCTGGTCACTTGCTAATATATTCGTGTAGTATATTCTATAATATAATGCGTATGTGTGATAGGTCGTATTAAACTAACACATACCACAACTTTTTTTTTTAGCGATTGGGAAAAAACCTACGCTTAAGTGTAGTACGATACGCATTGTTCTGCTAGATGTAAGTTGTTCTTTTTTCGTTATTGTTGGTTAATTGTGCGTCAGTATAGGTTAATTGGCGTTAACCAAACCTCGTCTAATCGAGAATAACAAATACTCAATTTCAGTAGTATGTTAGATCGGACAGAAATTCACGTTATTAAATTCGGAGGAAATTGTATGCTCTGATTGGATAATAGATTAGGTAAACAGACTATCCAGCGTTTGACTTAAGGAATTGAGGTTGGAAGAGGAATTTCCGAGTTTCTCTGGTCTGGTCAAACTTTCGGCTATTCCAGCATACATGCAAAGATCTCTCAAGCGATCACTTCTAATAAAGCAAATGTTTGAAGCTGCTAACAATGAAAGTTGCTAGAATACTGTAGCAAGCACCGAGTACTTTGTATATTTTTTGTGTAAGTCATACAACCACATTCTGCAGTCCCTCTATAACTAGCTAGAACCCGGTAGTTATTGTTGTGTGGTTGTTGGGACCCCACGACTATACTGCGAATAGCTGCTAGTTAAAGTCGCCAACCATTTAGGGTGAGGGGTTGATCTGGAAGTCACTCTCTCACTAGCTCTGGCTGATTTCACATACTGGTCTCTCCTGTACGAGTCTATGAGCCAGTCGCAGTGAGCGTACTCAGTTTTACTCTCACATGTTACGTTATTTACAAGTATTGTATCTGCCTCTTGCATATCATAAATATTGTAAACATTGGTGGTGGAAATATACGGGTATTCAAAGAAACTGCTTTTAGTGTTTTTGTCTTAACCTTTTTTTTTACTCCTTGATTAGCGACTTGTTTTACAGCCAGGTTCTACATTCCTTCTGTTTGAAGATTGAGACACTTATGCAGCATATGGGAATCTTTATTCAGGAAACGTTTCGCCACACAGTGGCTTCATCAGTCCAATACAAAGAGGAAGGCGTAAGGAGAGGAGGAGAATGAGGTAATCAGTCCCTCAGGAGTCGATGTGTTCAGTCCATCAATCTTGACACATCGACTCCAGGTTGAGGGACTGATTACCTCATTCTCCTCCTCTCCTTACGCCTTCCTCTTTGTATTGGACTGATGAAGCCACTGTGTGGCGAAACGTTTCCTGAATAAAGATTCCCATATGCTGCATAAGTGTCTCAATCTTCAACTTGTCGGTTTTCCAAACCATTCATCACATTCCTTCTGTTTGTACCTGTGTTGTTAATAAATGCGTGTAAAACATTCTGCTTAACGAAACTCTCAGAGGTAAGCATGTGGCAAGTCACTTAAGTATTCTATTTATTTTTTTTGTTTGACAACTGGATTATCAATGTAATAAAATAATAATCTCTTGGATTATCGTTTGCACCATAGGTTAGCCGTATATAAGCCTATCCCAAGGCGTTGCATGCGGAAAATATTTTCTTCTTTATTTAGCTTTAATAAATTAAGGGATTGTAATCTCAGCTGTTATCTTACAGGATATATTGAGTGGTCTTTAACCCCTGTTATCTTTACGTACTGATTAGCGGAACCAAACAGCGTGACAGTGACAAAAACGATGATTCACATAACAAGCTTTCATTGTTTCGATTTGTTAAGATCTTTATAAAGTCATGAAGAAGATACAGAATGCACTTTTTTTTTGTATATATACATATATATATATATATATATATATATATATATATATATATATTTTATTATATTTCCTGTGTCTACCGTCCAATGAAACTTATCCAGACATTTTGTACTTAAGGCGGAAACGAATGACATTCCTCATTTCTTTGATGTTTTACTTTGCAAGTCTGGCAGCGAACTTCAGTATCAGAGTCTCCCGGAAGCCTCACCCCCCAAACCAATATCATCTTTTACACTTTCACGAAACTGAAATTCATCGCAGTGTCGTCATAGGGATTTACCCCAAGAGCTCTCAGTATCTGCGATACTGGATTCCTTGATGAGAAATGCACTTTCCTGGAGCACATCTGCAAACTTTAATTTCCAAAACATTTCATCAGGGGTTGCATACGACGTGCACATTACCTCTTGCTGCTTCAGTTCACTTGTCTGCTGTATATAAGTCACTTCTCCTAACATATGCTGTACTTTTCTCAAGATTGATGGACTGTACACATCGACTCAAGGCTGAGGGACTGATTACATCAAATTCTTTCTCATCTTCCACCCTTCATCTTTGTCCCGGACTGAGGAAGCCATCTGTTATAATAATATAATTATTTATTTACTAGCTGACATCAATGAAATACTACTATACAGAAAGCCCCTTGTTAGGCTGAGCATTTCGGGCAAATTAGGTCAGTGTCCCAGGATGCAACCCACACCAGTCGACTAACACCCAGATACCCACTTTGCTGAGGGGTAAACATAAACAACAGGTGTAAAGCACGCCAAATGTTTCTACCCTGCCTGGGAATTGAACCCAGACCTTCGCCTTGTGAAGTGAGAGCTTTAGCCCCCAGGCCACCAGAGCCTGGTAGCTTGGTGTTGCCCGGTGCAGCAAAAGTGTCTAATTCTTCAGTTATTTCATGTACTAGCCCAGACCTGACGACAGAGAATAATGTAATCTTCCCACAGCAGCTCGATTGCCCAACACATCGTAAAGGTATTAAACTACAAACTTGCAATAGCCACCACTGCCTATATTTACAATCATAGACATACCAGATAGAAATACAACCAAATTAAAACTGTGTCAAAATCTATACAGATGCAATATCCAGAGAACTCCGCAACCGCATCTCAGAACACCGGTATGCCAACAGAATGTCCAATCTTAGCAAGGCTTGCCCAGTACACCGTAAGTCTCACAACCACCCGATAAACTGGAATGACGCGCTACTAATTTGCCATGGAAGATACCCAGAGGAGAGTCCTTGAAACTCTACTCATTAGAATCGTCATCATCAAATGAACAAAAATATAATTTAGCTTAACCTCTTGCCAAAAAAATATATAAAAACGTTTGGTAGTCAGCGTTATCTGATACACCTCACTGTTACCTACTTTTTATATGTTCACCTCTCAAGTTTATCTGATAGTGACTAGAAAAAAACCCACTTTGTGGGCGAAACATCGTCAGTAAAATATTCCATATAATCGCATTACTTTTACAGCGCTCTGTACGAACTTGACGGAACAAAATGTTGAACCAGACTTTTTTTAGTTTCTTCAGTACTGATTGCTCTTTATAATTTGATAATAGCTTAAATAATTAAATGCTCTTTAAACTCCGTTATTATCTTCAAGTACTTCATTCTCTTTTAATATTGCTTTTATTATAAAACAATGAATAGTCTTTTAACTACTGCATTTATCCAAAGCAAAGTGGATTTAACTCTTGTAATAAAATATTCAGTGGTCTTAACTCTTGCAGTTATCATAAATCAAGCATTCATTGCATGGTCTTTAAACTGTGCAGTTATCGCACTTCTGGAGCGGCTTTTCAGATCACCACTCATACGTAATTCTAATCTTCTAAATGTCTAATGTGCACGGAAGGTCGCGGTGAACGGGGTGGGGAGGGGTAGCCACAACCCCCTTATTTCCCGTCGAGAGTGGACGCTCTGAGGAGACAAGTACCACTGGCGGATGCAACCGGCGTAATGCACCCTGTGTTTTGCATGCGTTAACGCCCCAATGACCTGCCTGACGGATGGTCTCTGGACATGAACGCTCTCCTGGGGCTACTGGGATGCCCGCTTCTCCTCCTCCCTGACTTCTTCAGGGTCCTGCAAGAGGGGTTGTCCCTGATGCCGGGGATAGGGCTGTTAGTTCAACCAGTCATCTGCTTATATCCAAGATAAGTTGTAATAATGACTGTCGATAAACAGACGAGGGCTCGAACCGTGGTCCATCACTCTTTAACTGCTTTCTAATTGTGTCCCTCAAGGGAAGTTCCTTGGCGCTACTGAGGGGCTCTTGATTTAGGGAATTCGATCTGTGCTCCAGTTCCCTGAATTGAGCCTGAATACCTTCCATCCCTCCCATAGACGCAGTATAACCCCTACAGGTTTAGCGCTTCCCATAATTTTATTATTATTATTATTAAGAATGATAATTTTCAATTATGATTCTTGTAGGTTTATCACCTCCCCAAAAATTTAATAATAGCTGGATGTGTTGCGGTCTGTACGCGATGCGATGAAGATATCCCCGTATCCCATAAGCTCAGCCCCCTCTATCTTAATGCACGCAAAAGGAATAGTGCACTGTGAGGCCCTCTGTGGCTATCCCAAAATACACCATCACTTATTTGATGGTACTAAGAGTTACATTTTAAGTTATGTGGAAAAATTATCTCCAACAGGGGGCTATGACCTCCCTCTTTCACACAGCCAAGACGCATGAAACTATTTTTTTTAATAGTGACACTAAAATGGCCATAGAAATTGGTTATTTTAATGTCAGTTATCAAGTTACCCTGATAAACCTCTCCTTGAGCTCGTTGTCTCTTGTACTTAACACTGAGGAAGCAAACCCGTGGTATTTGTTGACACTGAGCTGACTGCGGTACTCCTGGTTTCTTGTTAATCTGCTCGGCATAGTGACTTGAAGCTGTGATACTCGGAGGTAGACGCACTTGATGACACAGAAGACGCACTGGATAACGCAGTAGAAGACGCACTGGTTGACGAAGTAGGAGGCGCACGGGATGACGCAGTAGAAGACGCAGTAAAAAATACACTTGATATATTACAAGACGCAGTAGATAACGCGTTAGAAGACACACTAGATAACGCATTAGAAGACGTACTGGATGACGTATTAGAAGACGCATTGGATAACGTGTTAGAAGACGCAGTATATGACGCATTATAAGACGCACTGAATGACTCAGCGGCATTCCCCAACGTCTACTAAACGAGGTAAGAATGTGCCCACCGTCTGCTGCCACAACACCTCGACCTTCACTTTAAAAAGAAATTTCTTAACAACAAACTTTCAGTGTTGTATGGCCTCTGTATAGGGAATTTCCTAGCTGGGTTTTCGATTATTTTCAATTCCCACAACTCTCAACTCGCAATAAATGCTTACAAAATCTTAATGGTTATAAACATTATATAATCTGATTTCGTGAAAATCCAATCGCTCATAAGTCATCTTAACAATGCAAGACAAGGCACGGGGGATGGAAATCTTCAGCTCAAGTACTTTCACACGACTCCGTGCGTCATCAGGAGCTATGCAGTGTTGCAAGAGTACCAACAGAAGAAATGAGGGGAAGTTTTCTCAGTGAGTTGGAGTGGTGACAATAGCCAGCCAGCTTCTCTCGCGTGAGAGAAGCTGCTACTAGTGTCACCACTCCACCTCACTCTGAGAAAACTTCCCCTCATTTCTTCTGTTGCTACTCTTGCAACACTGCATAGCTCCTGATGACGCACGGAGTCGTGTGAAAGTACTTGAGCTGAAGATTTCCATCCCCCGTGCGATGCTTTAATTAGTACACCGAACTGTCTTAAAGATACTTATAGTACTTGCCACTGTGGTTAAGCCACTTAACCTTTCTTATCATATTTCTCTCTTCCTGTCTACCTACAACCTTTCTCACCTCTTTTCCTGTCTACCTACAAACTTTCTCAGCTCTTTTCCTGTCTACCTACAAACTTTCTCAGCTCTTTTCCTGTCTACCTACAACCTTTCTCACCTCTCTTCCTGTCTATACACAATTTTTTTTCACTACATCCTGTCCCAGTTCTTTCCCTCCTCCCTTCTTGCCATCTCTTAAATGGACTAACAACAACAACAACAACAACAACATCAACAACAACAACAGACTACTACTACTGCTGCTGTTGTTGCAGTTCGATAAAAAATGTTGCAAAGTTTTGAACATTAACGCCCGGTTTTATATGTAAATTTTTGTCTTAGCGATACTTCGAGTATTACCTGATTGAATATTTAGATTGTGTGTGTGTGTGTGTGTGTGTGTATATTGTATATATATATATATATATATATATATATATATATATATATATATATATATATATATATATATATATATATATATATATATATATATATAGAAACGAGTGATCTGAGCAGTGCGACAGAGTGCAAGAAAAATGAACATTGCTTTAGTAACGAATACATTGATATGTTCACTAAAATTAACATGTATTTCTTTCCACTAAAATAACCCCGCAGTTTTATTTCCTTTGTCAGAATTTGCTCTATTGAATGAAGTTAATTCCTACCAAATTTATCTTAAGTTAAGCCGAAGTTTAGTTCAAATCATTTAACATCAATGAAATGTGTTAATGTTGAGATGATTCGATTAATTTTCACGGTGTTACAGCAAAATTAAAAATATGCTTTGCTTGGCAAATCGATCGTTGCTGCATAAGCTAAGGCTGCAAGCTATGGCTAAACATACACATAATGAATGTTGTCGTACACAGGTGCTGCTGTTTAAATCAGTGTTCACACCCGCAGTTGAATGAGACACAACCCTACAACTGAAAATTGTCTTCAAGGTAACTCATTTGCATCTTACACACGTTGGAGAAGAGTTGAGCCGCAGCGGCTGCAGGCTACTTGTACTTTCACCAGGTGTGGGCCAGCCTGAGGCTGGTGTATATCACTGCCAGGTGTGGGGGTTAAGGTTCGAGGATTCTTGCACCTCCACCAAGTGTGGACCAATCTGAAGCTGGTGTGTACCTCTGCCAGGTGTGGGGGACTAAGGTTCGAGGGTCCTTGCACCACCAAGTGTGGACCAGTCTGAGGCTGGTGTGTACCTCTGCCAGGTGTGGGGGACTAAGGTTCGAGGGTCCTTGCACCACCAAGTGTGGACCAGTCTGAAGCTGGTGTGTACCTCTGCCAGGTGTGGGGGACTAAGGTTCGAGGGTCCTTGCACCACCAAGTGTGGACCAGTCTGAGGCTGGTGTGTACCTCTGACAGGTGTCGGGGCTCATCCTTAGCCTTTTCGAATAACCAAAATTTCTCATTTTCAGTAACATAACACAGTACAAGTACTCGGTATGTCGAGACCGTCAAACTGTGTAATAAAACCACATATGTTACACTTCGAATATTTTAAGAAACATTTGGGTGTTTTTTCCAAGCCCCTAGTGTGAGAAACGTTGCCTAAATGTCCTGTGAGTTACAGACCTAACACTGTTTCACCTAAGTGGAAATAAGGTGTCGAGTGGGTTTCAATTTCCTTCCCCATGAACACTTGGTTTCACAACAGAATATCTGTATCTTGGTTTTGGACTTGTACCTCTGTGCTGCCGTCCATTTTTCACATCACGAGAGATATACGTGCAAATTTGTACGTGTGATGATTTTCTTCGGTCTCCTCTTCGCCACATTTATCCCGACCCTTTTTCTTCTATTCTTTTGCATTCTTTACATATACTTTTTTTTTTAGGTATGTCGCCTAACCCAACATATTTTTTCTCCTACTTTTAATTACCACTTTCTCTTATTTTTTTTTTCTCTTCTCTCAACTTGTACCTTTTCTGGATTTTTTTTTTCAAC
The DNA here is from genome assembly GCF_038502225.1 of Cherax quadricarinatus. Classification (NCBI taxonomy): domain Eukaryota; kingdom Metazoa; phylum Arthropoda; class Malacostraca; order Decapoda; family Parastacidae; genus Cherax; species Cherax quadricarinatus. Next base: position 11,681,968 of record NC_091365.1, on the reverse strand, counting down.
TCTGAAAACTTTAATAGAAAAATTATGGGGATCTTTTTTTCAGTTTTCAAAACTTTCATGGAAAAATTATGGGGATTTTTTTTCAGTTTTCAAAACTTTCATGGAAAAATTATGGGGATTTTTTTTCAGTTTTCAAAACTTTCATGGAAAAATTATGGGGATTTTTTTCTCAACTTTGAAAACTTTCATAGAAAAATTATAATCCTAAAGAAACATTTCCATACAGTGAACTCAAGTCAGGAACCAAACTTATCCTCCTTTTATTACTCTGATTTCCCAACTTTTCAGGCAAATTTTAAATATCCGCTTTATTTTTGGGTTACGTTGGTAAGGGGCTCTTGATCTAGGGAACCGGATCTGTGCTCCAGTTCCCCGGATTGACCCTGAATGCCTTCCATCCTTCCACTACACTCCCCCCCCCCTCCCCAAAGGCGCTGTATAATCCCATAATAATAATGGTAATAATTATAGGTTGTGTACCGAGTTCACTCTATTATTTTTTTTTTTTTTTTTTTTTGGGGGGGGGTGTTAATAGATAAAAAAAAATGTTTCCATGAACGAGGTATAACATTTTTTCTATTAAAGTTTTCGAAGTTGAAAAATATCTCCACAAAAGGTCAAGTTGAGAAAAGGGAAAACCTCAATGAAAATGTGCAAAGTACGAGAAAGTGGTAATTAAAAACAGGAGAAAGACTGAGAAGAACTCAAAAGAGAAGGAAGCCAAAAAAAGAGGGTGGTTGGTGGAGGAGGGCGGCCCTGGAAGACCCTAGGTGATGGAGGAGGGCGGCCCTGGAAGACCCTTGATGGGAAAAGTTATGGTGAAGCCGTTGGCGCCGCAGTGTCATTTGAACACATTAGTTCACTCATTGTCATCACTAATTGTACCCTCTGAAGCTGTTACCAAATCGCAAATGACACGGAGCTGCCTGTTTATTGCCAATTTGTATGCACCTGGCACTCTGCCTTTGACCGGAAGGCAGAGCGCCGACGTATGAGGTAATTCAAAGACTCTATTAAGACAACGTTTCTCTCTCCTCGAGTGAAACGTTGCCTTTATAAAGTCTTATTCTGCACTGTCTATATAACCAGTAATCTGTGTTTATTGCTGCCCGCAATCTGCCCACCACACCACCTGGCATTACTCTTGCCACGGCCTTCATCAAGGGTGCAACCAAGTTCGTGAAGGTCTCATGATCAAGGAAATACAGCAACTCTTTCTTGCATCAAACCTAGTTCACGTTCCCCAGGCACTGTATGACTTACGGATTCAGTTCTTCCTACTTGCAAATGATAATTCTTGCCTTGATTCCATTCTTCGTATTATTAAGTAAAGAAAAAAATCGACCATCATTGGGACTATACAGAGAGAAGGGTATACATCTTTTAAGTTTGTATACACAGAGAAGTACGTAACTCTGTAAATAGAAAGATGCGTATCTGAGTACATATACTGAGACTTTATTTGCATTCCTATCTTAGTGATTAAAGTGTTCTTGATTAATATGCAGGTGAAATGCATTCTCAATGATCCTTGTGCAGTTAATAGGCTCTAAACCACACATGCCATGCACTGTATCCGACACACACACACACACACACACACACACACACACACACACACACACACACACACACACACACACACACACACACACATACATACATGCATGCATGCATATATGTAATATATAGATAACTAAAAATAGGTTATATTATTCTGCCCAGCCCCGAGTCTAAGCTAAGACACATTGTGTGTGGTTTATGGCCTTTATTCTGAAAACGTTTCGCCCATCAGAGACTTTGTCGTAACACAGATGTTTAGTTACTCTCCCCGTTGCAGGTGGCTCACATAGTGACACATATTCTAATTATTATTAAATGTTTAACATTTTGGCGTGTCTCGACCCTGGCCCTTAACTTCAACTAAGCTTGATCTTTCTCCCTCTTGCAGGAGATTTGGGACGAAGTGTTCGGGATGTCTGCAGGGCATCTCTCCGCAAGACCTGGTACGGAAGGCTCGTGACCGCGTCTTCCACCTCAAGTGTTTCACCTGCTGCGTCTGCCGCAAGCAGCTCTCCACCGGTGAAGAACTCTACGTCCTCGAGGAGAACAAGTTCGTCTGTAAACAAGACTACATGAGCGGAAAGCTGTCTGGTACGGAAGTGGCAACCAACAAATATCGTAACACCCGGGGACGTTCCTCGGTGGTTGAAAAAAGACGCTTAAGTAAACACTAGGATATATTTATTAGAAGACGTTTCGGTCCTCTGGATTATAAGAAAAATACCATTTTTTGTGTTGTATAGAATATTAATGTGTAGACAATCTGCGTTGTAATCAAGTTTATTTGGTATTATTTCTTACTGTTTTTATATTTTTTTTATCTGGGATTATCAAACTCTTTGAATTATGAGATTACAGAAATTTTCTCAGACATTCAAATGTCTGAGGAAATTCTGTAATCTCTCAGACATTCAAATGTCTGAGGAAATTCTGTAATCTCTCAGACATTCAAATGTCTGCAACACACAACATCTACACATTAATATACAACACACAAACTTGCATTTTTCTTATCCAGAGAACCGACACGTTTTCTAATATATCCTAGTGTTTACTCACGTGTCTCTTTGATCTCGTCGGTATCTATTACTAAGGTCCATACCATGCTCCTTGATGCCGGTGTTGGGCTCTTGATTCAGGGAGTTTGAGATATTCTTCTCACTTTCCGTGGGTCAGATCTGATTGCCTCCCATTCCCAAGGCGCTGTAGGACCCTTGAGGGTTTGGTGCATCCCTATGAAATTAGTGTTAAATTGACGTAAGGAGATCATTATATTATTGGTAACCATAATATTTCCACGTTAAACAATAGTCTTTTATTGTTGTTGTTGATATACTTTTCTTTTTCTTTTCCAGTCGACCCTTACGTATTATCAGACGAGGAGGAGGAGATCGAGTCTATGGACACAGGCGATGTTTCGCTCAAGTCCCCGGGATCAGACTCCACCGGCCTGCACGCCCCCAACACGCCTTCCACGCCCTCCGCGCCCCAAACCACAGATTTGGAGAAAGTCTCCAGCGTCAACTCTCGCGACGAGGGAGACGATGAGGACGAGGAGCTGGAGGCCAACAAGGACGATGATGACAAGAGGGTAAGACTTCATTACCATAACAGTCATAGGTAAGCGCTAGAATACCAGCCTTCACGAGCATGCTGGTATTCAAACGGGAGTAGATTGACATTAGCTCTGAGCATACCATGGCCACTTATGTCCTTGCAACCTGAAACAAGCCTAGTTCGCTAGGCTCATATTTGTAGGATTGGTGGTCCAATGGTTAGAGCATCGCGAACGTTATCTTGCTTCTCACAGGGCTGTACTGGGTGACGCGGGATCTAGTCTCGGCCAGCCGCAGTTTCGTTAATGATTATATATATATATATATATATATATATATATATATATATATATATATATATATATATATATATATATATATATATATATATATGTGTGTGTGTGTGTGTGTCTTGCCGAATACGTAAAACTTGCGATTTGGGCTGAAATAGCAACGCACTTCTTGCCGAATAAGGCAAGCAAAAATTTGTTTATGTAATAATTTCGCAAAAATCATTCAGAACCTAACGAAAAAAAATATTTTATTGTTTGTTTATTATTTAATTATTATGAACTTGCATAAAATATATTTAGTTTGATTAGGCTAAATTAAATTGCGCTTGTTGTAATAAGGTTAGACAAGTTTACTAAGGTTCTCTTGGTACAAAATTTTATATTGACATAAATGAAAAAATATATATCTTTAAATATATAAGACAAAATTTTAGAAAGGACTTAATTTTAAACGAGTTCTTGATAATTGACCAGTTTTACCTATTCGGCACGACATTATTTATATATAATATATTACATATATATATATATATATATATATATATATATATATATATATATATATATATATATATATATATATATATATCATACACACAAACATGGTATAATATAATTATTCTCATTTCCAAATCCGTGTGGACCATCCAGCGTAAAGAGCGATGTAGGCTCGATACTCCATCCGCTAATAGCCCGTAGTCTATATTCTCCAACTCTAAACCGGAGTATACCATTGGATAATCAGATTTCATTATAATATTGTGACGCTTTACGGGCATTAGAACCGGTAGACGGAATTAATGCCTTGCTCTGCAGCCAGCGATATAACCATTGCTCCAAATTACAAATAGATGAGATCAAATTAATGGCCTCATTGATAAATATAGCGTCCTAACGCGCGTTCCCATGATGAATTTAAAATGTTTACCACTAATAAAAGTATCTGTCAGCCTGACTTTTTTAAAAAAAAATGGTTCTTAAAATTTTGTTTGAATATTTGTTGGGACAGTGATATTGATGATAGAAATAAAAAATAAAATTACGGAATATGTCACAATTTCTTGACTAGACCGAATCGAAACGTCATTTGAAGTGTCCTCTCCTAAATGTGGGTTATTTGATAATAACAGTAATGGTAATTTAAAAATTAATGATAAATTTGTGGTAATAACAGTAAATGATTATCATTTATATGAAAGGATGGATTAATAATAAACGGTTAGACAGAATTAGATCAGTAGACGTAAATACATAGCAAATAACACGGCCTGAAATATAATTCTTGGATGTGTGTGTCTGGTCTCGTCCCACAGTCTGGGGAGGAGGACAAGGGTAGCAAGAGGCGGGGTCCCAGAACCACCATCAAGGCCAAGCAGCTGGAGATTCTCAAGAACGCCTTCAACAAGACCCCGAAACCCACGCGACATATCCGGGAGCAGCTGGCCAAGGAGACCGGCCTGCCCATGCGGGTCATACAGGTACGTCAACTTGTTGGTATGTTCGTTAGAAGATTACACGTTCAGTGTTGATTTGACCTTGTCCCTAAATCACCTTTGTACGTGTTTAAGGACGCGTGGAAAGGTAGGGTAGAGAGTCACTGCTGTAGCAACAACTGCAGCAGCAGCGAACACTGGAAAAGAATCAGTGGTCTGAATGCACTTCCAGAACGCCAGCGCTTCTTACATCGAATCTCGATAGAATTATCATTCGAGTTCATATAAGGTCAGGTAAGTCTGGCTTTCGGTAGACAGTTTAGCGACTTGATGAAAGAAACGAGTTGTTTACTCTGTCATTTTAGGTAATTCAACCTAAAATAGAACAGACTGTAGCCAAATGTTTTACTGCCGATAACAGTGAAGGGAAAAATAAAACGTTGCAGGACCAGCTTTTACTGAGACAACGTTTCACTCTGTAGAGCTTTATTAAATCATAAAATTATAAAGCTCTACACAAAGCGAGACGTTGTCTCGAAAGCCTGTACTGTAGGCTGCTCTGGAGTGTATCAAGTGAAGGCAGAATCCTCACTAGTCCCATTTTCAGCCTTTGTCATTGTAATAAATATGCAGACTCCTCCAAGAATCTACAACACAGAGAATGTCATCCACTTTCAGTAGAGCCCCAGAGTCTCTTAGGTTTTTATTGCTCAACTTTAAACGTTTTTCTCTCCCTTTTGTAAGAAAAGAGAACTTTTACAAATTTCTTATTTATCGACTAAAGTTCGAGCATTACTCTGCCTTGTGGACTGCAACTTCTCTGCTGGAACTTGGAACTTGTTCCACACTTAGCAATAAAACTTCAAACAGTGTTCATTGTTGACATTTGTGTGGTATTAGCTTTTTTTTTTATGGGTGAAGATCGTTGGGTATTCCCTCGGGTGGCTCGACTTGTCATTCCACTTGGTGTAAATACCGGGCATAGCCAGCCAGATACGTATCGTTGTGCCCTGATTATAAGCATCATTTTTTCTTCGGCTCCGTTACAGTAAATAATATATATATTTTTTCCCCCCCACTGTTGCGCTATTGTTTGCTGGTACTTACTGTTCCCCAGTGGGTGTTGTCTGCCGGTGAGCAATAATGTTAAAGAACGTTCGCCTTGTTTTTGCCGACACTCGAAATTGCACAGTGCTATAATGTGTAATTTTTATTCACATTACGATTTCTGAGATGTTCATTTTTTCGGGAATTGACAGTTTGAGGTAATGAAACTTCAAATATCAAACCTGGATGTTTTTGTTCTATGTTATGTATTCCTAACTACTTTGCAATCTTAGTGATATTCTTCGACCTCTTGTTTACATTCACTGGGATATTTGCGCTCTGTTCTAGCCGGAAAACTGGCCTCTGGTAGTATTGATTTCAAATCGATTTACACAATACGATTTTCCTTTCCTGGTGACTTGCGGTGGATGATGATTTAGAACGTGAATCAATTCTTAGCCAGCAGCGATTTATAGCCTGTGTGATCGTGGTGTGTACAATGTGTCGACCGTAAACACAGCGAGCTGGTGACGTGTGCCGACCGCAATGAGGCACAAAAAAATGAAAATGCTTTTACTTCACATTAAATGGCAGAGTAGACAGCACCCTCCTGGTTGTGGCAGCGGAGGTTAGGGGCTGAGTTCGGCTTGTCTTTGTGGGGATAGTTGTGACTTAGATCGTGTTAATAGTGGTTGTGATAGCCGATGTTTGTGTTGGTTGTTGTTGTGGGTGCTGTGTAGTGGTGGCTGGTGTTGTGGGTGCTGTGTAGGGGTGGCTGGTGTTGTGGGTGCTGTGTAGGGGTGGCTGGTGTTGTGGGTGCTGTGTAGTGGTGGCTGGTGTTGTGGGTGCTGTGTAGGGGTGGCTGGTGTTGTGGGTGCTGTGTAGGGGTGGCTGGTGTTGTGGGTGCTGTGGACAGCATCCATAACAGGGGCCTGAGCAGTAAGAATCATTGTGGCGCTATGCAATTTTCGTAGTTATAGTTGGAAGGATAGCCAGTGACAACAATAAGACGGTACGGAATCTACTATATCATTATGACAGGCGAAGTGGTTTTTTTGCTCGTGACACTTCCTTAAGTCGACCAAACGGAGCTTGTCTAATAGACTACTAACATTTCATGGAGCCGTACTTACACTCCTTCATACTGATAAATTTAGTTACAAGAAGCTGTAGTTTTTGGTGTTAGCAGTCTCTTTGGCAATGGTGGAAGTGAAGATTGTTGTGACTGGGACTGTAACACGAGTTGTTATTGCTGAGGCTGTTATTGCTGAGGCTGTTGTTGCTGAGGCTGTTAATGTTTGCGTTTCTGAAAGACCAGGACGGTGTTGAACTGTTTGGGATTTGGCGTTCACCTGTTAAGGATTTGGGTTGTCTTCATATTTGGAGTTGTTAGATAACATAAATTTTAAGCTAGTGTCTTAAATCTGCTTTCATCAGATGAAATATCAGTTTATAAATTTACCTCACATGTACTTTTGTTATCGCTTCAAAATCGGTTTCTAATTTTTTTGTGTATCCAGATAGTACTCTGGCGCTACTTTCCATTATAAACTAGGCGTGGAAAACCTAATATAAACATGTGAAAGTTAGTTATTTCTACAAAGACTTATTGTATATTAAACTAGACTGTTTTTATTGGGATAAGGAGATTATGTCTTAATTTTGGTAATGTTTATTAGGTTAAGTCTGAATCTCATTCAGAATTTCGAACTGATTTTTTCTTCCAGCGATCATTAAAATTTACTTAGTTGTGATTCTGGAGACCTATTGTGTTTTTTTGTACAATGGGAAGATTTATTGGTAAGAGTCTCCTGTAGATAGTGCAGGCTCTGTAGTTGTGTTGCTGGTGGTGAAGACTAATTTGTAGCAGGTGGTGATAGAGGCTCCTGGATGTTTTTGTGCTACTTGTAATAGGTGGATTTAGAAGCTCCTGGATGTTCTTGTGTTACTTGCAGTAGGTGGTGATGGAGGTTCCTGGCATATGCAAATTCTTTTGTTGTTGGTAGCAACAGTGACTCCTGCAGGTGTTTGGGACTTCTGAGAGCTATTGTGTTGTTAGTAGTATAAACTCCTGTAAGTGTTGTTAGATCTGTTGCCATGTTTGTTTCTCTTTTTGCCCCTTTCTCGCAGCTGCTTGTGTTCGTCTGGTGATAGCTCCCGTGGTGACACCACACACTTAACTCCTGATTGTGTTCGTGGTGATGAAGCTAGGTTTGATGTTGGCCACATCATCAGCTGAGAGCCTCGTGATGGGGGTCTCCCTAACGAGAGACACGTGGCATCATATTTACCCTAGCATCCACTGATGACACGGTGATCAACGTTCAAACCTCGTGGTCCTCCTCACTCGCTGCTAATTTTGACAAGGGCTCTTCGTCGACCCACCGAGATTTTTTTAACGAGCACTGACTTACCCTGTTAATTTTTTAATGCAAACATAAATAAGAAATATATCTTTAAATGTATAAGAATATTTTAGAAAAAAATTAATTTTAAACGAGTTCTTGCTAAATGACCAGTTTTACCTATTCGCCACGATATATATATATATTAAACACATTTAAGGAGTGAGATTAAACATTTTATTTTCGTTCGTTTTATTAATTAGTATTAGGTTTTATTGGTGTAATAAATGGGTCTTTATTTTGCTTTATTTAATTTTAATTGTCAAATTTCAGTTTTTCAGTATTTACGAAATTATGAAAGAGAAGATTGGTGGTTGTTCGATCGATGGTAACTACCGTATCTAAATCCTCGTCTCCCTGCACCCTTTACCCTTATCTCCCCTGACCCCTAGCTCGCCTGGCCCCTAGCTCCCCTGGTCCCTAGCTCTGGCCCCTAGCTCCCATGGCCCCCTAGCGCCCCTGACCCCTAGCGCCCCTGGCCCCTAGCTTGCCTGACACCGGCTCTGTTCGTCTCATTTCTCCTCGACCCAGCCCCCTTCACCCCATTTCTAATAAGCCTATCTCCCCTTAACCCCATATTTCCTCACCTTATCCCCCTTCGCCCCATCTTTCCTCATCCTATCTCCCCTCACCCATGTTTCTTCATCCTATCTCCCCTCACCCCATCACTCTCACACCGAATTTCTTGAGTTGCAGATTCCTCCTTGTCAATAGACGCCGTGAGCGAGCGATGTTTAAAAACAACGTTTCGCTCTCCAGGAGCTTTGTCAAGCCGGTAATTCTATCAACATATATACAATCTGTCGGAGTGATGTTTGCCAGGGAGTGGCAAGGTAGATGAGAGAGGTACTTGGCAGCGAGTGGCAAGGTAGATGAGAGAGGTACTTGGCAGGGAGTGGCAAGGTAGATGAGAGATGTACTTGGCAGGGAGTGGCAAGGTAGATGAGAGAGGTACTTGGCAGGGAGTGGCAAGGTAGATGAGAGAGGTACTTGTCAGGGAGTGGCAAGGTAGATGAGAGAGGTACTTGTCAGGGAGTGGCAAGGTAGATGAGAGAGGTACTTGGCAGGGAGTGGCAAGGTAGATGAGAGATGTACTTGGCAGGGAGTGGCAAGGTAAATGAGAGATGTACTTGGCAGGGAGTGGCAAGGTAGATGAGAGAGGTACTTGGCAGGAAGTGGCAAGGTAGATGAGAGAGGTACTTGGCAGGGAGTGGCAAGGTAGATGAGAGAGGTACTTGGCAGGGAGTGGCAAAGTAAAGCAGATAAACAGCCTTGACAAAACTCTGCAGATTAAGGAGTGAGACTCGATCCCACTTAACGAGGATCGACATTCGTTACCATTTCAACTCACGTTAGCTGGAGCGTCGTTAAACGAGCGGTTCTTCATTGGCATTCTTCCGTTGCCTGCGTTGGCTTATGTCCCCTCCTGTAGTAGCTGCTCTTTTACACGTCTGTGGCGGCTTTGTTTCCCTTCTGTACCGGCTTTGTTTCACTTCTGTGGCGGCTTTGTTTTACGCTTCTCTGCCGCTGATTTTCCTCCTTGCGAACACACAACACAGTAATGGCCACAGGCTGTGTGCTCCTCCCCGTCAACCCTCCCCTCCCCATTCTCCCCAAGCCTTCTCTTCCCCTTCGCTCCCTACCACCACTCCCCTCGCCCCTCCCCGCGACCCTCAGCATACCGCAATCACCCGCGGCATCCCAAGATCGCGGGTAAGCCGCGAACACCTGACTGCGAGGGCGTTGCGCCCCGCGCTACGGTGTACCAACTGCTACACCGGACTCCCGCTCGGAGAACCAGAGTTTGAACCAGAGTTCGAAGCCGAACTGGAAGCTATGAATGTGAAATAAATTGACAATAAATGTAGTGGATGCCTCTATCACCCACAACGTTTCGCTCACGCACAGGTTATATCAAGTATCGAGTAAATTTCTTAGACTACTTAGATATTAGGTGAAACTTAACACGAGTTCTGTAATAATAATTATTATTATTATTATCGTTATTATTATTCGAGTGAAATCCTCGGGAAAACTTCCTCTAACCGCTAAACCCCTGTTGATTATCCAGTACGAGGTATATTTGGAGGCTCGATCCTCCGTCTGCTAATTGCAAACAAACTTGTTCCTCAGTACAGCTGAGTTTTGTGAACTTTTATAGAATTCAAGATGTAGGCGTGAGGGAGATGTAATATAGGTCTTGGGATGGGCGTAATGTGGGTGTGGGCGTAGTGGGTGTGGGGCAGGTGTAGTGTATGCTGAAATTGCTATAAAATACCTGGCTGAGGGACTGATCCACTCAAGTGCTATTCCTTCAAAGTTGATGGACTGATTACTTAATTTTACTTCGTTACTACACCTCCTGCCTCTGTATGACTGAAGAAGCCTACCGTGTAGGCGAAACGTTTCAACAAAGATACCCAAGTGTTGCACATGTCTTACTTATCAAAGTGTAGTGTAAGCCTGGTGGTGTGGACGGGGTGTGGGCGGCGGTGTGGGTGGTGGTTTGGGCGGGGTGTGGGCGGCAGTGTACATTCTACAAGGCTGTCATCGCTCTCCTGAAATAGACATGTTAAGAGTCACCCAGAGCAAATTTGCCAGGAGTGAGGCACATGAGTCTGGCCACATTTTACCGCCTCGTTTACTCGAGATGGGGACCTGTTTTTGCTGGCCCCATCAGCCTGGCCTCGGGGCGGGGCGGGGGGAGGTTAGTGTCCTTTCTCACCACACTAACTCACCCCAACCCCTTTCACTCACATTGCTCCCTCCACTCCTACCCTCCTTTCTCACTGCTCCACCTCCTCTACCTATCCCCACCCCACCATCCTCAGTCTATCATTTCCTTACCTCCCCTCTCTCCACACCCCTCCTTGTTTCCCCTTACTTTCTTCCCCATTGTCTTTTTCCCTCTTTTCCTCTCGTATTCACCCTCTCACTAAATCCCTCCCCGGTGACAGAGAGATGGGTAATCTCACTCCATCACAACCTCCCTCCTGTCCTCCCTCTCTGCTTGTATACCTGAAGTGAGGGAGCTGTTGGCGGGATGGTTGTGGTTGGTGGGGGAGGAGTGTGTGTAATGGAGAGGAAGTGGCTTTTGTTGATATGTTTTTTTTTTTTTTTGCGTGTGTAGCACAACACGCGGTGTCTAGTAGCAATATCCTGCCAGACGGCAGTTAATACTTCAGCTTGTCAGACTTAGTAAGGACACACGCTTGGTTCGTGTTTGTGATGTTTTATCCTCTGGTGTTATGATCTCAGGCTCTTCTACGAGCCTTGTGAAGCATGTAGACAGTGACACAAGTATTCAGAACAACGTTCCCCCTTCCCCTTTGAAAAAGAGTGAAACATTCAGCATTCTTATTTTGACATACCTGCTGGCGTTACCCTCTTCATTTAGTATGAAGCAACTTGTTAGGAAGATGTTAGGATGCCTTCGTATGAATCACTTGTCCTCCACCTTCCCAAGCAATCAGATTGTGCCGTCTGCCTTCGACCCTCGGGGTCGAAGCGCCGCCACTAAGCACAACATCCTTGCTCACCATAGGCTAGTGACACAAGCCTCTTTCCCGAGCAAGAACAATGTGTCCTTGCTGCTTTCCTATCATTGCCTCGATCATCTAGATAATAGTAGTCCTCAATCGAGATAGTAGTAGTAGTAGATTATCTCGTTGTGGACCCTCTCCACCTCCTATTTCCTTTCTATAAACAAAAGATGATACGTAACCCCACAAATATGCCATGCAAGCACAATACATCCCTCCCTCTCCTCCTCCCGCACTTCGCCTTGCATTCTTGCGTCACTGCACAACAACCGTTGAGGAAAAGACACATCATCAGCGGAAAGGACATCTGTTGCTTGTGCTGAAGAGGCTGCCTCGTTTGCCGGGGCCATAGCTAACTGTTAATCAATTATAAATGCTGCTGGGACTAGCAGTATTTGTGCTACAAGTCAGACTCGTGGGATCGAATCCAATATGAGCTCAGAGACACTTAGAAGAGGTCAAGTCTCTATTCAGACGTTTCGAACAAGAGTTTTTTTATCATGATAAAACACTCTTCTTCAGCGAAACATTGTCTTTCTAAGGCTTAGACTTGCTCTGCTCTAAAGGACTCTTGTCGTTCAACCATCGAATCCAAGACTAGAGAATGTACCATACCCCCGGCCGGGATTGAACCCGCGGTCATAGAGTCTCAAAACTCCAGCCCGTCGCGCTAGCCACTAGACCAGCTAGCCACAATAAGATTCATCCAACTAGGTATATTTCTACACCATAGGAAAGTTAGCACAGGCACCTCTGTGACCACAAATGCAAGTTTTTACAGACGAATCTCCAGCTAGCGTGGCCGTGACGAACTCTAGCTCAAGTCCCTTCACTGCCGTCAACATGACTTAAGAAATCGTAATGACACGATTGCAAATAAACCATACCCCCGGCCGGGATTGAACCCGCGGTCATAGTCTCAAAACTCCAGCCCGTCGCGTGGCTAGCGCGACGGGCTGGAGTTTTGAGACTCTATGACCGCGGGTTCAATCCCGGCCGGGGGTATGGTTTATTTGCAATCGTGTCATTACGATTTCTTAAGTCAAGACTAGAGAATGTGTTAGATCTGTGAAGGACCTGCCTAGTATGGGCCAACAGGCCTGCTGCAGAGTTTCTCCTTTCTTATGTTCTCATGTTCTTAGGATTGCATTTAGTGCTATTGAATATATGTTTCGGTTACCTGTTGGAGGGGTTGCCGAGCTTTAGTATTGGGTAGCAATAATAATTGCACGTTTTAGGTATGTTCGACCTATGTATGTAATATGTATAACAAGTTTTAAATGAACATTATACAATAATTAAGCTGTAAAAAACTCATTCGTACTGTGGGCCGGCCAATCAAACTTAGTCGCATCAATTATTTGCGGAATTAAATTTGTCGTAAGTTATACGAGTCGGTGTTTTTGGAATCCTCTCTCGATGTTATGTATCACAGGTCATCTGTTTACACACGCTCGATCCCCAGCGTTCTTAAATAAGATCCAGATTATCCGCGGTTGGGCCGGAGGCGGCCGGGGTCGGGCTCCCCTCCCTGCACGAACGCCTCTTTCCCCTGCAGTGCAGGGGTCGTCTGTCCGTGCAGAGCCTGCACGGACAGACGACCCTCCTTTACCCCCGTCTCCTCATTGCACGACATCCTTCCCTTCCCTTCCGTGTACAAACACTTCACCACTGGCCCAACAACAATACATTCTTCTGCTCGCTACGACTCGCAGCTCCTTTCTAAAGATTATTACATATTTCTTCCTTTATTCTTCATTTACAGTCTTTTCCTCTGTTTGGCTTTGTGTCGATTTGCATTTTTCTCCACATTGATTTGTCTCTGGTTTGTACACACAGCTTCTGTGAGAAAAAAAATCGCCAAAAAAGTCGTATTTTATCTTAATATACAATTTGATCACAGTGAGAGAGGGGAAAATACTCAGAACGTATTAATCACATTCTCGTGAACACCGTGTTTCCTGAGGTGACTGATGCGTCACGAAAACACTTGAACATTGTTTCATGTCATTGTGGTCAAATTACACGAGGTGTCTTTATTGTCGAAACGTTTCGCCTAGTCAGCAGGCTTCTTTAGTCGAGTACAGGTGATTATAACACTCCAGACAAGAAATGGCGAAGTAATTTTGATGTGATCAGTCCCTCAGTCTTGATAGAAGATAGTCAGCCCCCTCAGGATTATTCCCGCTACATGTAGTTCTTAGTCGTTACGTTGTTAGTGGTTCTCGGTATTACGTTAAGACTTAGAACCACTTATAGTGTGAACAACCTTAAACAAACTGAAGAATCTAAGGGACTGACCACAACCTACCATGGCTGAGGACTGACCACCTTCTATCGTGGCTGAAGGACTGACCACCTACATGACAGAAGGTGGTCAATCATGGCTGAAGGACTGACCACCTACATGACAGAAGGTGGTCAATCATGGCTGAAGGACTGACCACCTACATGACAGAAGGTGGTCAATCATGGCTGAAGGACTGACCACCGTCTACATGGCTGAGGAACTGACCACTTTGTCATGGCTGAGGGACTGACCACTTTGTCATGGCTGAGGGACTGACCACTTTGTCATGGCTGAGGGACTGACCACTTTGTCATGGCTGAGGGACTGACCACTTTGTCATGGCTGAGGGACTGACCACTTTGTCATGGCTGAGGGACTGACCACTTTCTGTCATGGCTGAGGGACTGACCACCTCAAAATTACCTCTCAACTTCTGTCTTGACGCAGTACAATTTTATTTCCTGTTTTTTTCTGCTCTCCTCAAGATAAGTGTCTAGTTACCCAGTCTCTTCCTAGAGAGGACTGGAAGTGTCTTTCTGTTCCTTGCATTAAGCCTGATTACTTCCCTGTCCCCAGGATCTGTTTGATCTCAGTAGACCATACCCCCGGCCGGGATTGAACCCGCGGTCATATGGTGTGTGTTGCTGGTTGTGCTGAGGTTTCCGTCGTCCCCCTCACTGCTACAACGGGACGATGCTGTGTTGATCTTGTCAGGGTTAAGGGAGCGACGACTCCCTCCACTCCGAGAATTTTTCCTCATCTTGTTTTCCCAGGCTTGGGTGTGGGTAGCAATGCTCTTCTCTAGCCTTCCTCTTGTTTCGCCAGATTTCAGTTAAGGGAGCGACGCCCCATAACCCTCTATCTGCGCCGTGTTTCGCTTGATACAAGTTAAAGGGACGACGCCCCCTAACCATTACTCCACCTCTCCCGTGTTTTCTCTCAGAGATGAGTTAGGATGCGACGCCCCTTGGTATTCCAAGCTCCCTTATTTTAACCAGTCGCTAGTGTCATTAGACAGTGCCAGTTTAATGGGGATTTTTAACTGGTGTGGGTTATTTTAACTCGGTGTAATGGTACATATTTATATTTCATTTTTCTGTTTATATTTTTGTTAGTTCCTCTTTTGGGAGTTCTTATGTGTATTCCTAATTTTTTATTACTGAGAATGTTGACTGATCCCTCAGGACGAGGATTAGATTTCGCCATTTTCAGCCTGTGGACGGTAGTGGGTAGTTTATTGTACACCCCATGTCCATGCTGCGGAAGGTAGCGCATGAGCATATGGATATAAAAAAGGCCTAAGAACTAGGCCTCAAAAGAGGTTTATAACAGTACATTTAGTTTATATTTACATTTTGGTACAATGTTTTCATTAATAAAATGGCTTGCTTTCTCCGAATTTCATAAACATCCTTCCAGGATAGTGTGAAGGAATCGACTTCTTCCTCCCTCTCCATACCTACCCTCCATCTATCCTCAAGCTTTCTTCAGCTGAGATCCTCACTGAGTCATTGGTTTAATTACGAGCCAATCAAAGCTAAGATGATGACACATCGAAGTCAAATGACCCTCAGGGTCATTTGGCAATGAGTGAAGAGGTGGGTATGTCAGTGCCAGGCTTGGTTCTGATTTCACGCCTTGAAAACTGACCTGGCTTGACCTCACTCGCACTGACAAAGCCTTCCTTAAACAGTTTAATTAAACTAACTTAACCCGACCCTAACTGAACGGTACATAACCTATGCTAATCTTGCCTAACATAAGCTTGCCTTGCCTAAGCTAACCAAATATTAGCCTTACCTAATCTTATTGAGCCTAGCTTCACATAATCTTAGTTAACTTAGCTTACTCTAACCTGATCTAAATTCGCCAAAACTTATTAATTTATATCAAACCTAATTGATATAATCTTAGCTAACCAAATCAAACATTACCTGACAACGCAAATTCATATATTATCTATTCTCCCCAGTGTATCAGAACCTCCCCAGAATGGGTGTGTCGGAACCTCCCCAGAATGGGTGTGTCAGAACCTCCCCAGCATGGGTGTGTCAGAACCTCCCTAGCATGGGTGTATTAGAACCTCCCCAGCATGGGTGTGCTGGAGTCCTCTCCCATCCCCTTCCCTCTCCCAGTCACCAGAACGGAGCCCATGACATGGTCGTGTATGTGAGTAATGTTAGTGCGTGGGTGGGTGACTCAACTCGTGGGGGTGGAGAGCTAACTATCACCCCAAAGGGCATGTTAATGGGAGTTAGGTTTTACACTCATCTGGGGAGCGTTCTGTAGAGTGTCTTCTCACCCCAGGCGTGTATCCCAGGGGTGTGTTGAGGAGGGGAGAGAGAGCTTACTCACCCCAGGGACGTGCCAGGGAAAGGGTGGGGAGGCTGACTCACTATTGCAGGGTTGCTCCTGCGATACTTCCTCCGTCAGCAGGCTTTCTCGGCGACCCGCGCACCCAACCTGACGAGGCTGCCATAAATACTGTCGAGAGGGTCACGACTGTAGCAGCCGCGTCTGGGTGATGCATTTGTAACCACAAGGACGCCTGACAGGCCCTGTACAGGACGGGCAGACCCTGTACAGGACAGGCAGGCCCTGTACAGACCTACTTACCACTGATCATATAGTTCCCGGGAAGTGGAAAGCAAGGAAGCCGAGTCCAAAGGGAGAGTAACTCTACTTCCTTGGATGAAGAGCTCTTCAGCACCGTGTGATCCATATTTACAGTGTTATATCTTTCACGCTCTGTAAAGACGTGAAAAAACACGAGACTCAGTAACTGGTTGAGTACGATAGATGGTGCAGAAGTAGCAGCAACAGCAACAATAGACGAAACATCATCAATAGCAACACTTGCAGCACTAGCAGTAGCAACAACACTAGCAGTAGTAGTAGCAGCAGCAGCATCAGTACAGGCAGTAATAGTTGCAGTAGTAGCAGGAGGAGCATCGGCTGTAGCAGCACCAACACTAGCACAAGCAGCAGCTACATCACCAGTATCACCATAACAAAGAATGAAGGAGGAACACTGCAGCAGGCCTACTGGCCCATACTAAGCAGGAACTTCTCAAATTCAACCCCCTCATCCCACCTACATATCCCTCCAAAGCTGTTTCCAAAGCTGCCCATGAAGTTAGCTTCAACAGCACTATCTTAAGCTTATTCACCACCACCACCACCACCACGATCTGCGACAACAGCATTTAATGTACGTAGATGTGAATATTCTCAACATACTTTCGACATATCCCTGATTATACACTCGATCACCACTTAGAGCAGCAACTGCTGCTGCTGCACCAACACGAGAAGCAGCAGCAGCAGGGATAGGGGTAGGGGTAGTGTGGAGGGCGTGGTTGTACTGACACACGGCACGCCACTTGTTGACACCAACAACCACGTTCTGCCTCTCCCTCTGTTTACACGCTACCCTGAGCGAAATCATTATTTGTATTACTACAATCCCCTTGACGCCAGTGAAGGCTTTTGATACAAGGAATCGAAGCTACCTTTCCTTGAATTCACTCAGATTACCTCTCCAAGGCTCCGAATGACTTTCACAGGTTTAGCGCTCGCCCACTCCCTAAACACCCTAAAACAGCTTCTTATTCTGTTATTTAACTCTTTGTAAATAAATGTTAATTTAGGTTAACTGGTGCTGATCTAACAAATTTTAACTCATACCTGGAGTATACCTGGAGATGAGAGTTAAGACACTTGTGCAACAACTGGTTATCAGCCAGATGTTGCACAAGTATCTTAACTCTCATCTTTTCGGTATTATATACATGTCTTGCACATACCTGGAGAGGCTTTCGGGGGTCAACGCCCCCGCGGCCCGATCTGGGACCTCATAGTGTTAATTTACGCAAAAATCAAAGTATGACGAACGAACATATTGTTTGAAGTGTAGCCTACATTCACCCACTCGTGTGTTTCTCTAACCTGTAGTAGTAGATGTAGTAGTAGTAGTAGTAGTAATAGTAGTTGTGGGACTGATTACCTCAAACTCCTCTTCATCTTCCACCGTTCTTCTCTGTATTGGAACGAGGAAGCCATTGGCTGGCGAACCGTTTCCTCGCTGAAGATTCCCAAATGTTGCGAGCAAATGTCTCATTCTTCAGCAGCAATAGTATTTGTAACAGTAGTAGTACTAGTAGTAATAGTCGTAATGGTAAAGGTATCAAATTTCATTAAAAAAAAGTGACTATCCAAAAAATACATCTTAAAAACTACTGCAGAAACAAAACTACTACTACCACTACCACACTACTACTACTACCACACCTCTAACTTCTACAGCAGGCGTCTACACTATCCCCTGTGGGTTCTGTCCCAAGAAATATGTAGGCGAGACAGGCAGAGATCTTGCAGTCCGCCTGAATGAGCATCGAAATGCCTCTAACAGAGACGATGTAAGGTACGCCTGTGTCCTCCACAGAGACTCCACGGGGCATTTGATGAACTGGAACGAGGCACAACTCGTTCTCACCGAACCAGACCTCAGACGCCGACGGTGCCTAGAAGCCTCACTAATCACCGTCACCGACACTATAGAACGCAACACTGGAAACTACAAAATTTCAAAAACATTGGCATACATGATACTTAAGCAGCACCAACCCAACAACACAGGAGTCACGTGATTTCATCGTCTACCCTCGCCTCGCATGGGCCAGTAGGCCTTCTACAGTGTTCCTCCATTCTTATGTTCTTATGACATTCCTCAGGTCACGTGCGTCACATCTCACTCTCCGCCTATATATATAATGTCTTTCTACCTCTGTATGTTAGAAGTGATCAAGGTTCCAGGACCGAAACGTTTTCTAATAAATATGTTATAGTGTTTGCTTACGTGTCTTTCTAAACCAACTTGTCGGTATTTATTACCAAGGTTTATACCACTACTACTACTACTACTACTACTACTTCATTTCTATAAGTAACATAACACAAGTGATATAGATTTGGTTGTCATCATTCTCATAATTTATAAGAAGTCTCTTGTTATGTAGAGTATTTCTGGCAGCTTAGGTTAGTCTCGGCCCCCAGGATACGACTCATAATAGTCGCCTAACACCCAGGTACCTACTTAGTGCTGGGTGAACAGGGGCAGCAGGTGTAAGGAGACATGCCCAAAGTGTCACCCGTGCCGGGGATGGATTCCTGACCCTCAGGGTGAGAGCTGAGAAACCTACCAACCAAGCCACGGACACCCTACACTGGGATTCCAATATTAGGGTTAATTCGTTGGGATCCATATGCTGGGATTCTTACATTGGTATTCCTACACTAGGATTTTTACGCTGGGATCCATATGCTGGGGTCCATACGTTGGGATCCATACACCGAGATCCATACACGGAAGCAAGCATCTCTGACTTTTCTAAGAAGATACTTCTGACATTTCAAGGCGTGTACTGCCGACATTTCAAGGCAGACATTTCTCCGACAAGCATGGTAGACACACACACTTGTCTCAGAGTAAGCTTTCATTATAGTCATCCTGTGTAGAGCTCTCAAAACATGAAAAAGCTCAACCCAGAGCGAAATGTTACCAATTAAAGTTTGCAATAAACTAAATGTCTTGATATATACGGATAAAGTTCACTATTTTCAGTAAAAAATTGCAGATAATTTTGATTTTGATGTGTAAAAAATTGCAATCGTTCTTAGATATTTATAAAAAAAATTCAAGTATTTACAAAAAATACGAGAGTTTATTGCACGCTTCATGCCCGCTTGTCAGCTTGTTGCCCCAGTCACCATCGGGTGTGAGGAGGTGCTCATTAGAGTGGGCGCGGGGTCAGCAAAGATCGAGGTCCAGCTTAGAGGACGACAAAGAGCGCGTTCTTCACGCTGGGCGGGCAAGAAGCTGATACCCGAGCACCACCAGTGGCCCTCATTGATGAGCCCAGCACCTTGTGGTAGTGCTGGGGCCCTCCTAGCACCGCTTGTCGGGGCCCCCAACGTCGCTTGCTTGGGGCAACCAGTACCTTTTCCTGTAATGTGGTGCAGGGGCCCTTGGAGAGACTCGCTGTGGTTTTGGACGTGCTGGAGTGGGGGGTGTTGGCTTCATTAGAGCCCTCTCTTCACTCAAAATACCACCAGACACACCCGTACCCAATCAATTTACCCATCTACGCCCTATTTTGATGTCACATGCCAATTTAAGCCTGATTACAAGCTTATAAGGCTTAGAGTTCTCTCGATGGAGAAAGAAAAGGGTTAGGGAGCTGGACAGATATCTAAAGTCACTGCCGGATCAGCCGGGCTGTGGTTCGTACATTGGACTGCGTGCGGCCAGCAGTAACAGCCTCGTTGATCAGGCCCTGATCCACCGGGAGGCCTGGTCGTGGACCGGGCAGTGGGGGCATTACCCCCGGAATACCCTCCAGGTAAGCTCCAGGTAGGGAATCTCTAATAGTACTCTCTCGTTCAACCGGGAGATACAAGGAGAGGGGAAGTACAGGCAGGAAGGTCCCTGCTGGCGAAGAGGACTCTCAGTGCCAAGCTTGCGTGTTGACACTATGACGTTTTTCTATTCTTTATGGATTTTTTGGCTGACTTTACAATTTCCTGAAGCAAATTATGTTGCAGGATGTGGGTGACGTAGCGTCAAGCTGCCATCCTCAAGTAGTCAGCTCTAACTCCTTCCTAAGGGATGTGAGTAATTGACAGGGAGATAAGATAAGATAAGATTTTGTTCGGATTTTTAACCCCGGAGGGTTAGCCACCCAGGATAACCCAAGAAAGTCAGTGCGTCATCGAGGACTGTCTAACTTATTTCCATTGGGGTCCTTAATCTTGTCCCCCAGGATGCGACCCACACCAGTCGACTAACACCCAGGTACCTATTTGCTGCTAGGTGAACAGGACAATAGGTGTAAGGAAACGTGTCGGAATTTCCACCCGCCGGGAATCGAACCCGGGCCCTCCGTGTGTGAAGCGGGAGCTTTAGCCACCAGACCACCGTATGAAGTATTGTAGTTCTAGACTTAACGGAGGGGGTTTCCAAGTCGTTCGTAATCTCTCGTAACTAGAAATAATGACTGAACTTTCAAAAAAAAAAATCATGAAAAATCTATGGAAGTTACGGCAGAAGTCAAGAAAACAAAAAGGTCTTAGAATGGACCAATCTATAAAGTACTAGAAACACACAAAAAATCTACCATTACTCGATGATGGATCGTCAGCGAGAGAGACTGAAAGTTGAAGGGCTGGGTTTGATTAATACCTGAAGAACTGGAAGAAATTCTTGAGTAGCTGTGATAAAAAATTGGACAAATAGGTGGGTGGGAAGGGTTGATTTGAGGAGGGCATGATTTGTATGGGCCAGTAGGCCTGCTGCAGTTTTCCTCCATTTTGTCCTAGAGAGAACCATTGAGGGTGTCTTCGACTGGATAGTTCATACGTTCATGAGTACATTTCTTCAAGTAATCCATATATCTAAGTTTCCTAGATACAGTTGTTCACATATCTCGTTAACACTCCAGTATTTAATATTTAGGAAGCCTATGTAATTAGCATACTTTTCGATTTCATTGTTAATAAAATAAGTGGCACTCCATTTTTATTGTGGCTTAAGAATTCCTCGCGTTGCAAGCTCCTGATGAAGCACTTATTAGTGCGATAATCCTAGAGCTGTTATTCAAAGTAGCTCTGTGGGCATGTGGCTGTAGGTGGTTAAGAATATAATTACTTGATAAATGATAAATTTGACACATGTGCAACAGTTGGGTATCTTTGTTGAGGATACCCATTAAAGATACCCAGGTGTTGCATGCGGATTTGATTTATCAACTTGTCCGTTCTCTGAACCATTTATCTACATGATTGACTTAAGTGGTATTTTCTAGGTGGTCACTGAGGGGGTAAGGAAGTGACCACTTGGTGACTTAGTGTGTTCAGTGCTAAGTACAGTACCTAATTAAATCTAATTAATTCTGTCGAAAGTAATGAGGCACACTCCCGCATCTTTCCTGGCTGTAACAACTAGGCAACAGTGTAAATACACCTTCATCCATTAATTCCACCTCCTTCACCCATTACTCCCACCGCCTTCACCCATTACTCCCACCGCCTTCACCCATTACTTCCACCGCCTTCACCCATTACTTCTACCGCCTTCACCCATCACTTCCACCACCTACACTCCACTTCCACCACTTACACCCCATCACTTCTACCACCTACACCCCATCACTTCCACCACCTACACCCCATCACTTCCACCTACACCCCATCACTTCCACCACCCCATCACTTCCACCACCTACACCCCATCACTTTACCTACACCCCATCACTTTACCTACACCCCATGACTTCCACCACCTACGTCCACCCACTAGAGGTACAAATCTTCCTGTGTGGTGGGCAACATGACACTGGCTGTTACAAACTACAACACGAGGCCTGAGATGTACTTAACGAGGCAGACTCGACTCACTAACCTACCCAGTGGTATTACTGACCTTGACGTGGTATTACTGAGCTGACCTTGACGTGGTATTACTGAGTTCACAACGTCTTACGTAACTCTTCAACTTCGAGAGCGTCAGGTTACCAACGCTATAATGAAGGCTGGTGTAGCTAACGCTGCCAGACGTACACCTCTCGTTTTCATTTCTTTTAATACGTAAATACAGTTTAGGTTAGATTAACATCTAACTAACGATCGGTTTAGAACAGTTAATACGTCATTATCGGCGGGGTAAAAAAGGATAAGGGTCGTTATGCAGGGTGAGGGCTTCTGAGTTGGTTAGGAGAGTAATACTGGCGGATGGTGTGGTTGCACGGGTCAGGTTTCAGCTCCTGACCCTGCCTCTCCAGTGACTGCTACTTGGTTCAGTCTTTCCTGGCTGCGTGAGCCCTATCATACCTTTTCTTAAAGCACTGTGTAGATCCCGCCCCTACCAATTTGCTCACTACTCTATGGTTAAAGAAGAATTTCCTAACATCCCTGTGACTCGTCTGTTTTTAACTTTCATTCGTGTACAACAGAGACTCCTGTCAAACTGACGCGCCCTATCCACACTGTCAAGTTCTCTCAGTATTTTGCACGTCGTAATTATATCTTCCCTGGCCCCTCTGTCCTCTAGTTATTCCTCATAGCTCACAGCCCTCCGCTCTACTAGTGTCTGCAAATCTTTGCAGCATGTGGGTTCCATACTGGCGCTGCGTACTCCAAGATGGGCCTGAAATATGCAGTGTATTGGGTCGTGAATGTCGCCTTGTTGAAGTTCCTGAAAGCTGCCCTTAAATTTGCCAGTCTCGAGTTTGCTGCAGCGGTTATTCGGTTGATTTGTGCCTCAGGAGAGATGTTAGGAACTTTGCTCACCCCGAGGTCCTTCTCTTTCAGAAAGGTTTGCAGACTTTGTTTCCCGAGCTTGTCCACTGTATCCAATCTCCTGTGCTCTAGTGGATGGTGTTGGTGGATGACGTGGTGGATGATGCTGTGGAAGGTGTGGTGGATGATACTGGTAGTTGATGCTTTTGGATGGTTGTGGGGGATGATGTGGGTGTGGTAATAGTTGTCGTATCACCCGTGGAACTGTGATTGTTCAAGATATACTAGTAGTTCAAGGTGGTGGTGATAGTGGTGGTTGTTGTAGGTATGCTGGTGGTAACGCAGTAGTTAATGGTGGTAGAGAGGGTGAATAGAGTAGTGGTAGTTGTGGTGATACCGGCGCGTGTAGGTATGGTTGCAGGGGTTTAGTAGTGTGTAGACTGATGGTAGTGGATTAAGTTTTGGGTCTCTCTCTCTCTCTCTCTCTCTCTCTCTCTCTCTCTCTCTCTCTCTCTCTCTCTCTCTCTCTCTCTCTGACCCTTTCATATTGCACGATAGTCTAGATGGAAGAAGATAATTCTTTTAACAAATACACTTAGAGTGGATTTCCAAGTCCTCTCCTATCTTTCCCATGCTCCATCTCTCTCTCTCTCTCTCTAAGGATTGTTATTGATTCTGTTGAAGATATCTCCGAGGGCACAAAAGCTCACGATCAGACCATCCGCTTTAAAATATACTCCAACTCCTGTACTGCTTGCTTTCACCCAAACATTCTCATTCTCTCTCTCTCTCTCTCTCTCTCTCTCTCTCTCTCTCTCTCTCTCTCTCTCTCTCTCTCTCTCTCACATTAATCAAAATGCATAGATGAACGATAATCACCAGACTAGTATTAATGTACATCTGGACATTCACTTGACATACATTTGGACATACACTTGACATACATCTGACATACTCCTCAACATACACTCAACATGATCAAGACACATGTGCAGTAGTTCGGTATCTTTATTGTTGAAACGTATCGCCTACACGGTAGGCTTCTCTTCCTTCTTCCTGCCTCCTCTTCTTCCTCCTTTGTCTCTTCTACCTTCGTCTCCTCATCTGCTTTTTATTTTTCTGCTCTTTCACTTTCCCTCTCCCTGTTTCCTCCTAGTGAAGGAGAAACGGGAGATAGATCTGATAAAAAAAGCAGTGCCTACTCTATACCTCTAAGCCTATGTGGCAACCCCTGGATGCCATAACTCAGCCTATGTGGCAACCCCTGGATGCCGTAACTCAGCCTATGTGGCAACCCCTGGATGCCGTAACTCAGCCTATGTGGCAACCCCTGGATGCCGTAACTCAGCCTATGTGGCAACCCCTGGATGCCGTAACTCAGCCTATGTGGCAACCCCTGGATGCCGTAACTCAGCCTATGTGGCAACCCCTGGGTGCCGTAACTCAGCCTATGTGGCAACCCCTGGATGCCGTAACTCAGCCTATGTGGCAACCCATGGATGCCGTAACTCAGCTATGTGGCAACCCCTGGATGCCGTAACTCAACCTATGTGGCAACCCCTGGATGCCATAGCTCAGAGGGTCAGGTAGGTGGTGATGGTTGCCGATATGATGCTTTCCAGGGCATAGTTCTAGCTGCTCAGTCAAATTATGTTCCAAATAGGGAAATCAGATCAAACAAAAATGATCCTAAATGGATGAACAATAGATTAAAATATCTGATTGGTCAAAAGAGAGGCATATATAGGCAAATCAAAAGAGGAGAGGCAATTGAGAAATCGATATATTCAGTTAAAGAGAGAAATAAAAAGGGAATTAGAAAAGCAAAAAGAGATTAGGAGGTTAAAGTTGCAAGAGAATCGAAGACTAATCCCAAAAGGATTCTTTCAGGTATACAGAAGTAAGATCAGGGACAAGATAGGCCCACTCAAAAGTTCCTCAGGTCAGCTCACTGACAGTGATAAGGAAATGTGTAGAATTTTTAACACATACTTCCTCTCAGTTTTTACACAGGAGGATACCAGCGATATTCCAGTAATGATAAATTATGTAGAACAGGACGATAATAAACTGTGTACTATTAGGGTCACAAGTGACATGGTCCTTAGGCAAATAGATAAATTAAAACCTAACAAATCCCCAGGCCCTGATGAACTGTATGCAAGGGTTCTAAAGGAATGTAAAGAGGAGCTTAGCACACCTTTGGCTAATCTTTTCAACATATCACTACAAACTGGCATGGTGCCAGATAAGTGGAAAATGGCAAATGTGATACCTATTTTCAAAACAGGTGACAGGTCCTTAGCTTCGAACTATAGACCAATAAGCCTAACCTCCATATGGGAAAATTTATGGAATCAATAATTGCCGAGGCAGTTCGTAGCCACCTTGAAAAGCATAAATTAATCAACGAATCTCAGCATGGTTTTACAAAGGGGCGTTCCTGCCTTACGAATTTATTAACTTTTTTTCACTAAGGTATTTGAGGAGGTAGATCATGGTAATGAATATGATATTGTGTATATGGACTTCAGTAAGGCTTTTGACAGGGTCCCACATCAGAGACTATTGAGGAAAATTAAAGCACATGGAATAGGAGGAGAAATTTTTTCCTGGATAGAGGCATGGTTGACAAATAGGCAGCAGAGAGTTTGTCATAAATGGGGGAGAAATCAGAGTGGGGAAGTGTCACGAGCTGGTGTTCCACAGGGGTCAGTGTTGGGCCCCCTGCTGTTCACAATCTACATAAACGACATAGATGAGGGCATAAAGAGCGACATCGGCAAGTTTGCCGATGACACAAAATAGGCCGTCGAATTCATTCTGACGAGGACATTCGAGCACTCCAGGAAGATTTGAATAGACTGATGCAGTGGTCGGAGAAGTGGCAGATGCAGTTTAATATAGACAAATGCAAAGTTCTAAATGTTGGACAGGACAATAACCATGCCACATATAAACTAAATAATGTAGATCTTAATATTACGGATTGCGAAAAAGATTTAGGAGTTCATTAGCAGTAATCTGAAACCAAGACAACAGTGCATAAGTGTTCGCAATAAAGCTAATAGAATCCTTGGCTTCATATCAAGAAGCATAAATAATAGGAGTCCTCAGGTTGTTCTTCAACTCTATACATCCTTGGTTAGGCCTCATTTAGATTATGCTGCACAGTTCTGGTCACCTTATTACAGAATGGATATAAATTCTCTGGAAAATGTACAAAGGAGGATGACAAAGTTGATCCCATGTATCAGAAACCTTCCCTATGAGGATAGACTAAGGGCCCTGAATCTGCACTCTCTAGAAAGACGTAGAATTAGGGGGATATGATTGAGGTGTATAAATGGAAGACAGGAATAAATAAAGGGGATGTAAATAGTGTGCTGAAAATATCTAGCCTAGACAGGACTCGCAGCAATGGTTTTAAGTTGGAAAAATTCAGATTCAGGAAGGATATAGGAAAGTACTGGTTTGGTAATAGAGTTGTGGATGAGTGGAACAAACTCCCAAGTACCGTTATAGAGGCCAGAACGTTGGGTAGCTTTAAAAATAGGTTGGATAAATACATGAGTGGATGTGGGTGGGTGTGAGTTAGACCTGATAGCTTGTGCTACCAGGTCGGTTGCCGTGTTCTTCCTCCCCAAGTCAATGTGACCTGACCTGACTAGGGTTGGGTGCATTGGCTTAAGCCGGTAGGAGACTTGGACCTGCCTCGCATGGGCCAGTACGCCTTCTGCAGTGTTCCTTCGTTCTTATGTTCTTATGTGGCAACCCCTGGATGCCTTAACTCAGCTATGTGGCAACCCCTGGATGCCGTAACTCAGCCTATGTGGCAACCCCTGGATGCCGTAACTCAGCCTATGTGGCAACCCCTGGATGCCGTAACTCAGCCTATGTGGCAACCCCTGGATGCCGTAACTCAGCTATGTGGCAACCCCTGGATGCCGTAACTCAGCCTATGTGGCAACCCCTGGATGCCATAACTCAGCCTATGTGGCAACCCCTGGATGCCATAACTCAGCCTATGTGGCAACCCATGGATGCCGTAACTCAGCTATGTGGCAACCCATGGATGCCATAACTCAGCCTATGTGGCAACCCCTGGATGCCATAGCTCAGCCTATGTGGCAACCCCTGGATGCCATAACTCAGCCTATGTGGCAACCCCTGGATGCCTGTAACTCAGCCTATGTGGCAACCTCCCCTGGATGCCATAATCAGCCTATGTGGCAACCCATGGATGCCGTAACTCAGCTATGTGGCAACCCCATGGATGCCTTATAACTCAGTATGTGGCAACCCTGGATGCCATAGCTCAGCCTATGTGGCAACCCCTGATGCCATGAGCTCAGCCTATGTGCTTTAATCCAAGTTTATCACATTTCGATGCCTTCATTCTCTTCATCCTTCTTCCCGTTCCTCCTTCTTTCTTTCCTTAAATTACTTTTCTTTATTTTTTCATTTGTTCTCTCTACTTTTCTTGCTCTCTCTCTGCTTTCTTTCTCTTCTCTCTCTCTTCTTCTCTCTCTCTCTCTCTTTGTCTCTCTTCTCTCTGTATCTCTCTCTCTCTCTCTCTCTCTCTCTCTCTCTCTCTCTCTCTTTTTTTTTTTTTTTTTTTTTTTTTTTTTTTTTTTTTTTTTTTACTACAGGGTTTGTCGGGACAAGGTTAAGGATCCTAGCTTTATTGACAGCTATATTACAGTTTAAGGATTTCTAACTTTATTGGCAAGCTAAGAGCTGTTACCTACATCAGCTCATTTGAAAGCATTTTTATTGCTATGAGACATACAAGTAGGGAACAGTGTCATGTAGGGGGTAATGATTGAATAGGATATAAGTGGGAAATATGGGAGTAAGGGATAATGTAGGCAGGGGAGAGGCAGGCGAGGTGGTAGGAGTGAGATGATTAGCGGAGGTAGGTAGGTAATGACAGGTCAGTGGTGACCACCACGACACTCATTAACTCTACACTACTCACTAACATATGCCTCGCCCATTCTTCACTCATATAAACATAATAAAATACGAGAAATAGGAATAGCTAATAACGGGGACAGTGAATATTACTATTCTACTCAAACACAGTTTATTATTAAGTCCTTGTACAATAATATATTTGGGAACAGGAGTACATCATTGAGGTTTAGATAAATGGGGTGGTACACATAAGCAGTGAGACAGGGAACACAATCAACTTGACCAAAATGAATGTAACTTACAATATAGCACAGAGGACAGTTCACTACAGGAACTAAGCCACAGGTCCCAAGACCTACACAGCACGAGTACTGCTCCAAGCCAGTACTCTGCCCAATATCTCCAAGAGTCTCCTCCAGAGACTTCAGCAGCCTTCTCCCGAGCCCTGCGCCCCAGCAGCAGCTCCGCTCGAAGTCTCTGCTCAGGAGCTCTGCACCCCAGCAGCAGCTCCGCTCGAAGTCTCTGCTCAGGAGCTCTGCACCCCTGCAGCAGCTCCGCTCGAATCTCTTGATCATGCTCTTCCTTGGGCTTTTATGGTGGTCCAAGCACCCTCGACAACCACGTGTACGACCTGACGCCTAGGCCTGAGGCGTCAAGAACAAAAGACCTCAGACGTGGGCGTGGCTACAGACGTTTGCCAAGGCAAGGTGTGACCATATAATTGGTTAAATTAGGTCTCCCCAGAGACCTCACAAGCCCAGCTGAACTACATCACAACAGGATGAAGTTGGAGCCATCTGTGGGCCAGCATTTTCATTTGATCAACTGACTTTATCTCGTTGACATCATTATGCTGTACGAATGTGTTCCATACTCGAGTCATCCTGGGTATGTATGATCTCAGATGGAGTGATGTTCTGGAGAAGGGTACAGCCAGAGTGAAGTTGCTGCTTTCTGCCCGTCTTGTGGCATAAAAGCTTGTTTCACGCTGTCCTCGAAGTGGATCCAAGTGTGGTATTTTGACAATATTAGCCTTGTACATAACAGTAAGGCCACCCATCCCATCCCTCCTATGTTGAAGGCTCTGCTGAAATGACAGATCTATCCAGGATGGGTCCAGGCGAGAGATGAGACGTCTTGCTCTGTTCTCTACTCTGTCACAGTCGCAGATGAGAGGGGGGGGGGGCAGGCAAACCAAGAAAGTGGAGCATACTCAAGGTGTGAGAGTACTTGTGCCTCGTACAGGATCTCTCTTTCTCTCTCTCTCTCTCTCTCTCTCTCTCTCTCTCTCTCTCTCTCTCGCTCTCTCACTTTCGCGCTCTCTCTCTCTCTCTCTCTCTCGCTCTCTCCCTTTCGCGCTCTCTCTCTCTCTCTCTCTCTCTCTCTCTCTCTCCCGACAGGAGAAATTTAGAATCACCACATTTGAGAGGGTTGCACCGTGCCACCATCTGAGAGGGGTGCCACCATCTGAGAGGGGTGCCACCATCTGAGAGGGGTACCACCATCTGAGAGAGGTGCCACCATCTGAGAGGGATGGCACCGTGGCACCTTCAGGTTTCGTCTTACCAACTTCTCGCTTAATTAGAACCTTGTGTCGTCTCCCGTGAAAATGAATGGACGCATCTGCCCCTTCTCCCGCCCCTCTCTTTTTGCTACTTTTGCGACGCTCTAAATCACTTTTATCGCCTTGTTGCTAATTTCCTTTTCATGTGGCATATTTCCACTTACGTGGGATAACAAGAGAGGGAGGGAGAGAGAGAGAGGGGAGAGAGAGGAGGGGGAGAGAGAGAGGAGAGAGAGAGAGATAGAGAGAGAGAGAATGAGAATATAGTCAGTCAGTCTTCATTCGTGAATTGGTTACTTTCTCGTATAAATATGGATTTTGACATACATTCAAATAAATATACACAGATACATACAGTACGTACACACACACACACTTCCTGTTTGTGTACTATATATATAGTACACAAACAGGGAGCAGAATGAAATTAGCTCAGAGGCGTCCACACCACTATGTCCTTCGATGGTGGGTACAACATCTAGCTTGGCTGGATGCGCCATTGTTAAGGATTGTGTGATCTAGTGGTCTAAAGCGTCATGCGTTTTCGCTCACCATGAGACGGGCCAAAACAGCATGGGTTCGACTCCTGGGCTAGTGCAGTATTGTTACTGATACGAGCATATACGTACATGCATACATTTATACAAGCATACTGTTCAGGCAACTACATATACATACATAAATACACGCATTCAGTAAATACATACAAGCCAGAATATACAGTTTGTTATACCAGATATAACCAACATACACACTTACACTTGCGTCAGGAATTTAACTATAATGTAACAAAGATATTTTCCTTAATTCACAAATATATAAAATAAAAAAAAAATCACAAATATTTTGAGGAGTAAGGCCAGTGGACCATAAAATTCAAAATCATATATACCTCGAGGATGTCGCGTTTTGACTTGTCAATTCGTGTACGAACATGTGAATGCGTAAATGAATCTGTTCGTTCATGAATATTGAAATCACGTTTGTAAGTTGGTTAATAACGAACT
Organism: Cherax quadricarinatus; assembly: GCF_038502225.1. NCBI lineage: Eukaryota > Metazoa > Arthropoda > Malacostraca > Decapoda > Parastacidae > Cherax > Cherax quadricarinatus. The sequence continues at coordinate 11,651,054 of NC_091365.1, read as the reverse complement.
GGAAGAACAGGCCGGAGTGTGTACATTGAACCAGCTGTTAGAAACAACTGGATGGTTAATGGGGTTTAAAGCCTGTTAAAGCTGGGGTGGTTAATGGGGTTTAAAGCCTGTTGACGAGAGAAGGATACTTTAAATTTTATGTTTGGTATTATGGATAAAATGCATTACTTTACTCCCACAGTAACTCTCGCGTCTCCGGCCACGTCTCTTCCTCCTCTGAATTCTTCAGTGTTTATCTAGGATGCTTTGTCGCCCCTGTTCTGTGTGGTTTTTAGAAGTTAGTTCCATTCTTTTGCGTAAGTAAACTGAGGAAAGGATATGAGAGAGAGAGAGAGAGAGAGAGAGAGAGAGAGAGAGAGAGAGAGAGTTGTCACTAAGTTGAAACATACGATGGACTGTGGATATGTTCCGTATCATGTCCATTTTGTTTTTGTGGTCGACTGACAAAGAGGGAGTTAGTCTGTCTGTCTCTCTCTGTCTGTCTGTCTGTCTGTCTGTCTCTCTCTCTCTCTCTCTCTCTCTGATCTTAATTAAAGTCTATAACAACAAATGTTCACGACACTTGCTGATGTTTCTTCTTTTGTTGTTGCTCTTTTATTTTCTAGTTCTGTTACTTTTTTTTTCTTTTGATGCTGCAACTGATAATGCTACTGTTGTTACCTCTGTTGTTTACACTTCTGTTAATGCTACTACTGCTCCTACTTCATTTGCTTTTCTTTTGCTGCTGCTACTGTTGTTACTGTTTTTGCTACTGATGCTGATGCTGTTGTTCCTCTTACTGTTGCTGTTTATGCTGTTGCTGCTACTGATGTTCATGTTAGGGTTACTGATGTTGCATCTGTTATTGCTACCAATGTTGCTCCTGCTATTGCTACTGATGTTGCATTTATTGTTGATACTATTGCTTTTGTTGTTCCTGCCGTTCCTGTTATTATTGTTGCTTTTGTTGTTCCTACTGTTGCTTTTGTTGTTGCTACCATTGCTTTTGTTGCTACTGTGGGTCATATCTCAGCGTCTACTGTTGTTCCTGTTATCGTTGCCTCTTAGGGTGAGCTGGTAACTTGCGTCGCTTCATATTTTTAAGCACAAGATTATTGCGCAGTGTATCAACACAGCTTCTCACTGTGTCACATCCAATATGCCGACTGGTGTGAATCAGCTGGTTGTCGTCACGTCACTGCACAGCCTCGAGAGGTCTTCAGAACGCAGCGTGGAAACGCAGGTAACGAGCCGCACGTGTCCCGCGGATGCGTTACCCGAGATAGGGTTGTTATTGGGGCCGGGCGGCTGGGAATGACTGTGAAATTCCGGATTTCACTGTTGATTACCGCATCAACGGCAGTGAAGGAGACAACGAAGGAAATGAAGGAGGCGATGGAGGAGACGATGAATGAGACGATGAATGAGACGACGGAGGAGACGACGGAAAAGGCGACGGAAGCGGCGACGGAAGAGACTGCCTCTGGTCTCCCTGCTGCTCCTGTTCTCCCTGCTGTTGCTGCTGCTGCTCCTAGTTACCTAACAGCTGTTTATCACATAGTTTTCCTGCATCTGTTCCTTCTCACCTCCTGCTGTGTATTTTTCCCATCTTTATCATGTGTATTCTTCCTTTGGGTTTTCACAGAAATTGAGCGTAGTCTGTTGTATCTCTCTCTCTCTCACTGTCTCGTGCACGTGTCTGGCGACAGTGCCAGCAGTGCCAGCAGTGCCAAGATTTAGTGGTATACTTTCTAGTGCTATTGTGACTTTTATGAAGATTGGATCCGATAAATGTCGGCGTAGAGGTAAGCGGAAAAGAATGCACTCGTTTATTTCCTTATCCGAGCCTGTGGCTGAGTGCACCCTGTGCACGGTAGAGCCTTCAGTGTGTGCACGGTGGATCCTTCACTGTGTGCACGGTGGATCCTTCACTGTGTACACAGTGGATCCTTCACTGTGTTCACGGCGGATCCCTCACTGTGTGCACGGTGGATCCTTTACTGTGTGCACGGTGGATCCTTCACTGTGTGCACGGTGGATCCCTCACTGTGTGCACGGTGGATCCCTCACTGTGTGCACGGTGGATCCTTCACTGTGTGCACGGTGGATCCCTCACTGTGTGCACGGTGGATCCCTCACTGTGTGCACGGTGGATCCTTCACTGTGTGCACGGTGGATCCTTCACTGTGTGCACGGTGGATCCTTTACTGTGTACACGGTGGATCCTTTGCTGAGTGCACGGTGGATGCTTCACTGTGTGCACGGTAGATCCTTCACTATGTGCACGGTAGATCCTTCACTATGTGCACACTAGATTCTTCACTGTGTGCACGGTGGATATGAAGTTTAATAGTGACTTGCGTGAATTCTCATACTGTGAGTGACTATACCACCATGAAGACAGTACTGGACAGTGCCACTCATCCCGTGAATGACTGTACCACCATGAAGGCAGTACTGGACAGTGCCACTCATCCCGTGAATGACTGTACCACCATGAAGGCAGTACTGGACAGTGCCACTCATCCCGTGAATGACTGTACCACCATGAAGGCAGTACTGGACAGTGCCACTCATCCCGTGAATGACTGTACCACCATGAAGGCAGTACTGACAGTGCCACTCATCCCGTGAATGACTGTACCACCATGAAGGCAGTACTGACAGTGCCACTCATCCCGTGAATGACTGTACCACCATGAAGGCAGTACTGACAGTGCCACTCCCATCCCGTGAATGACTGTACCACCATGAAGGTAGTACTGACAGTGCCACTCATCCCGTGAATGACTGTACCACCATGAAGGCAGTACTGGACAGTGCCACTCATCCCGTGGATGACTATACCACCATGAAGGCAGTACTGGACAGTGCCACTCATCCCGTGAATGACTGTACCACCATGAAGGCAGTACTGGACAGTGCCACTCATCCCGTGAATGACTGTACCACCATGAAGGCAGTACTGGACAGTGCCACTCATCCCGTGAGTGACTATACCACCATGAAGGCAGTACTGGACAGTGCCACTCGTCCCATGAATGACTATACCACCATGAAGGCAGTACTGGACAGTGCCACTCATCCCGTGAATGACTATACCACCATGAAGGCAGTACAAGACAGTGCCACTCATCCCGTGAATGACTGTACCACCATGAAGACAGTACCACTAGGAAAATAGGGAAAACGAAGGGGTAAAGAAAGAGAGAGAGAGAGAGAGAGAGAGAGAGAGAGAGAGAGAGAGAGAGAGAGAGGTAAAGATGAGAGCTTTCGATTCTATTAAAAAAGTTTGCAAGTACTGTTATCTCTGGCTGTTTTCTTCCTGTCCCTGTCTCTCTCTCTCTCTCTCTCTCTCTCTCTCTCTCTCTCTCTCTCTCTTTACCCCTACATTTTTCTTATTTTCTTAGTGGCACTGCCCAATACTGTCTTCATGTCACTCACGGGATGGGTGGCACTGCCCAATACTGTCTTCATGGTGGTATGGTCACTCACGGGATGGGTGGCACTGCCCAATACTGTCTTCATGGTGGTATGGTCACTCACGGGATGGGTGGCACTGCCCAATACTGTCTTCATGTCACTCACGGGATGGGTGGCACTGCCCAATACTGTCTTCATGTCACTCACGGGATGGGTGGCACTGCCCAATACTGTCTTCATGTCACTCACGGGATGGGTGGCACTGCCCAATACTGTCTTCATGTCACTCACGGGATGGGTGGCACTGCCCAATACTGTCTTCATGTCACTCACGGGATGGGTGGCACTGCCCAATACTGTCTTCATGTCACTCACGGGATGGGTGGCACTGCCCATTAATTTAGTCTATCGGATAAATTAACTGTTTATTTTCTTTTCTTCTCTTTATCTGTATTTTATTCTTGATTCTTATTCGTCCAGATGGTAAACCCGCAGTGTTCATCCGAGCTGCAAGTACTGAGTGAGCCTGGGTGGGCGTGTGAGAACGTCTGTCTGCCTCGTCGGACAGGTGACGGAGGATGTGACGGGATAAACTGGGTGTGACGGTTAGTCTTGACAGCGTGGTTGGGTTGGAACAAGGTATCTCTGTTGTGACGGTGGTGGAGGGTGTGGTTGCTGGTAGTGGATGGTCAGGTTGCTGGTGGTGGAGGGTCAGGTTGCTGGTGGTGGATGGTCAGGTTGCTGGTGGTGGAGGGTCAGGTTGCTGGTGGTGGAGGGTCAGGTTGCTGGTGGTGGATGGTCAGGTTGCTGGTGGTGGAGGGTCAGGTTGCTGGTGGTGGATGGTCAGGTTGCTGGTGGTGGAGGGTCAGGTTGCTGGTGGTGGAGGGTCAGGTTGCTGGTGGTGGATGGTCAGGTTGCTGGTGGTGGAGGGTCAGGTTGCTGGTGGTGGAGGGTCAGGTTGCTGGTGGTGGAGGGTCAGGTTGCTTGTGGTGGAGAGTCAGGTTGCTGGTGGTGGAGGGTGTGGTTGCTGGTGGTGGAGGGTCAGGTTGCTGGTGGTGGAGGGTCAGGTTGCTGGTGGTGGAGGGTCAGGTTGCTGGTGGTGGAGGGTCAGGTTGCTGGTGTCATGTAGGGGGGTAATGATTAGGGGAATATGGGGGTAAGCGGAGGAAGTCAGTAGGTAGGGGACAGGCGAGGTGGTAGGAGTGAGGTATGCGGAGGTAGGTAGGTAATGTGAGGTCACTGGTGACTACAACTTCACCTCTCATTACTCTACCCACCACTCCACACTGCTCACCCTCTCACTACTTTAACTAAACATAAATAAATGGAGAAAATAACGGGGACAGTGAATATTACTATTCTACTCAAACACAGTTTATTATCAAGTCTTTGTACAATAATATATTTGGGAACAGAGCATTATTGTGGTTTAGATAAATGGGGTGGTACACATAAGCAGTGAGACAGGGAACACAATCAACTTGACCAAAATGAATGTAACTTACAAAATAGTTCAGAGGGCAGTTCATCACAGGAACTAAGCCACAGGTCCCAAGACCTACACAGCACGAGTACTGCGCCAAGCCAGTACTCTGCCCAATGCCTCCAACAGTCTCCTCCAGAGACTTCAGCAGCCTTCTCCCGAGCCCTGCACCCCAGCAGCAGCTCCGCTCGAAGTCTCTGCTCAGGAGCTCTGCACCCCAGCAGCAGCTCCGCTCGAATCTCATGATCATGCTCTTCCTTGGGCTTTTATGGTGGTCCAAGCACCCTCCACAACCACGTGTACGACCTAACGCCTAGGTCTGAGGCGTCAAGAATAAAAGACCTCAGACGTGGGCGTGGCTACAGACGTCTGCCAAGGCAAGGTGTGACCATATAATTGGTTAAATTAGGTCTCCCCAGAGACCTCACAAGCCCAGCTGAACTACATCACATCCCCCTTTCTCCTCCAATTTAAAATATCTGAGAACTAGGACAATTTGTCCTAAGTTATTAGACTATTTTAATCCTAATCCCTTAAATCTATTACAATACAAAGACAAAATTATAGATAATACAAAATTATTCAACTGCATATATTTCCCTCAACCTTCTCATCTACCACAAGGCAGCATAATCAGTACACCTCGCAGTTGACCAGCATAACAGTTGCTCTCTGGTGCAAAGCCTCCTTACCCGTCATTTCTCCTTAAAACTAAATATCGGGCTCCAGTGCCTTCCCTACTTCTACTAGAAATGCACTAGCCAATGCTAGTCACCCTCGCACGTTAACCATTGGGCCAAACCTCTCTAGGCTTCTATGGCGTGGAAAACTGCTCCAACGGGTTGCATTCTTTCAAGTAACTGCAACTGGACCACTTCACGACCACCAAGGTCGCATTTTCGGCACACTTCACATGCACACTACAACGTCTGAAAATCGAGACAGGGCAGGCATCGCAGCTAAGACCCTCCATTATCCTATGCCACTACTAGGATTCACTGGCCTCATAAAACAAGGCGGCCATAAACACTGGACCGTATTCAAGGTCACCTTATTTCACACAGGTAACACTAACACTTTTGGCAAGTCAAAGTAGGCTGGGGACATCACACACTCTCAATTGTCTCTCATGGCTGGCAGGACATCCCCGCATACCAGTCGTACAGGTCGACCAGCAAGGCAGGATACACCTCCATACCGCCCTTGATAGCAGGCTGGTCCCAGCAGCTGGAGTCCATCTCCGCGGCTCACGTCCTTCCACATCTCCGAGGATGGCAACTCCTTCATAGTAGATTCTCCTATCCTGATACACCAGCCAGAATCCCTCACACACCAGTGCAGCATCACCGCCATCTCCTCCTGAGCTAGGCAGCATCGCAGCATCACAGCACGGCTACTGCATCACAGCGTGGTCCGAACATCTCAGCATCCCGGCACGGTCCCAGCATAGCAGACAGCATCACAGCCCGGCCACAGCATAGCAGACAGCATCACAGCACGGCCACAGCATAGCAGACAGCATCACAGCACGGCCACAGCATAGCAGACAGCATCACAGCACGGCCACAGCATAGCAGACAGCATCACAGCACGGCCACAGCATAGCAGACAGCATCACAGCAGCCGACATAAGCAGTAGCAGGCTATGGTCAGTTGCTCGAGGTGAGGTGAGGTCACTTCAGGTCATCAACAGCAGGTACGGTCACCCATCCCTGGCAACTGCGGGTAACTGGCGGTCCGCGGGTGGTGGTCACAGAGGCTGGGTGACGCAGACAGACACCCACTACACTGGATGACAGACCAGAGCAGCAATACATCTACTGGGGCACATCAACTGAGTGACTGGGCACATCAGGTGGATAATAATCATAGGCATCTCTTCAGTGGGTGACAGTTGTGGGCTAGTCTTCCAAGGTGGGCTGGGTGACTTCTCATTCCTCTGTAAATATTCAATTTCGGCCAGTAATTGCTTCTCCCAAAAGTCTCACCCAAATACTGATATTCTCCACCATTGATCTCAAACCAACAACCAATTCCACCAAATATAATATTACACCCAAACAATTATTCAGACCCACCATCTAAAAAAAAGGTCAGTTAAGGTCACTAGGATTATAATATCATTATAACACACAAAATCAAATGGTAGCAAATGGTAGCATAAGTATAACCGAGCAGTCAAAAATAAGGCACATGGGACTGATTCCTACTATAAAAATAAGAAGAACCACCACCGCTTAGACACCATGTCATGTAGGGGGGTAATGATTGAATAGGATATAAGGGGAATATGGGAGTAAGGGATTATGTAGGCAGGGGAGAGGCAGGCGGTAGGAGTGAGGTATGCGGAGGTAGGTAGGTAATGTGAGGTCACTGGTGACTACAACTTCACCTCTCATTACTCTACCCACCACTCCACACTGCTCACCCTCTCACTACTTTAACTAAACATAAATAAATGGAGAAAATAACGGGGACAGTGAATATTACTATTCTACTCAAACACAGTTTATTATCAAGTCTTTGTACAATAATATATTTGGGAACAGAGCATTATTGTGGTTTAGATAAATGGGGTGGTACACATAAGCAGTGAGACAGGGAACACAATCAACTTGACCAAAATGAATGTAACTTACAAAATAGTTCAGAGGGCAGTTCATCACAGGAACTAAGCCACAGGTCCCAAGACCTACACAGCACGAGTACTGCGCCAAGCCAGTACTCTGCCCAATGCCTCCAACAGTCTCCTCCAGAGACTTCAGCAGCCTTCTCCCGAGCCCTGCACCCCAGCAGCAGCTCCGCTCGAAGTCTCTGCTCAGGAGCTCTGCACCCCAGCAGCAGCTCCGCTCGAATCTCATGATCATGCTCTTCCTTGGGCTTTTATGGTGGTCCAAGCACCCTCCACAACCACGTGTACGACCTGACGCCTAGGTCTGAGGCGTCAAGAATAAAAGACCTCAGACGTGGGCGTGGCTACAGACGTCTGCCAAGGCAAGGTGTGACCATATAATTGGTTAAATTAGGTCTCCCCAGAGACCTCACAAGCCCAGCTGAACTACATCACACTGGTGGTGGAGGGTGTGGTTGCTGGTGGTGGAGGGTCAGGTTGCTGGTGGTGGAGGGTCAGGTTGCTGGTGGTGGAGGGTCAGGTTGCTGGTGGTGGAGGGTCAGGTTGCTGGTGGTGGAGGGTCAGGTTGCTGGTGGTGGAGGGTCAGGTTGCTGGTGGTGGAGGGTCAGGTTGCTGGTGGTGGAGGGTCAGGTTGCTGGTGGTGGAGGTTCAGGTTGCTGGTGGTGGAGGGTAAGGTTGCTGGTGGTGGAGGGTAAGGTTGCTGGTGGTGGAGGGTCAGGTTGCTGGTGGTGGAGGGTCAGGTTGCTGGTGGTGGAGGGTAAGGTTGCTGGTGGTGGAGGGTCAGGTTGCTGGTGGTGGAGGGTCAGGTGCTGGTGGTGGAGGGTCAGGTTGCTGGTGGTGGAGGGTCAGGTTGCTGGTGGTGGAGGGTCAGGTTGCTGGTGGTGGAGGGTGTGGTTGCTGGTGGTGGATGGTCAGGTTGCTGGTGGTGGAGGGTCAGGTTGCTGGTGGTGGAGGGTCAGGTTGCTGGTGGTGGAGGGTCAGGTTGCTGGTGGTGGAGGGTCAGGTTGCTGGTGGTGGAGGGTCAGGTTGCTGGTGGTGGAGGGTCAGGTTGCTGGTGGTGGAGGGTCAGGTGCTGGTGGTGGAGGGTCAGGTTGCTGGTGGCGGAGGGTAAGGTTGCTGGTGGTGGAGGGTAAGGTTGCTGGTGGTGGAGGGTCAGGTTGCTGGTGGTGGAGGGTCAGGTTGCTGGTGGTGGAGGGTAAGGTTGCTGGTGGTGGAGGGTCAGGTTGCTGGTGGTGGAGGGTCAGGTGCTGGTGGTGGAGGGTCAGGTTGCTGGTGGTGGAGGGTCAGGTTGCTGGGGTGGTGGAGGGTGTGGTTGCTGGTGGTGGATGGTCAGGTTGCTGGTGGTGGAGGGTCAGGTTGCTGGTGGTGGAGGGTCAGGTTGCTGGTGGTGGAGGGTCAGGTTGCTGGTGGTGGAGGGTCAGGTTGCTGGTGGTGGAGGGTCAGGTTGCTGGTGGTGGAGGGTCAGGTTGCTGGTGGTGGAGGGTAAGGTTGCTGGTGGTGGAGGGTCAGGTTGCTGGTGGTGGAGGGTCAGGTTGCTAGTGGTGGAGGGTGTGGTTGCTGGTGGTGGAGGGTGTGGTTGCTGGTAGTGGAGGGTGAGGTTGCTGGTGGTGGATGGTCAGGTTGCTGGTGGTGGATGGTCAGGTTGCTGGTGGTGGAGGGTCAGGTTGCTGGTAGTGGAGGGTGAGGTTGCTGGTGGTGGAGGGTCAGGTTGCTGGTGGTGGAGGGTAAGGTTGCTGGTGGTGGAGGGTAAGGTTGCTGGTGGTGGAGGGTCAGGTTGCTGGTGGTGGAGGGTCAGGTTGCTGGTGGTGGAGGGTAAGGTTGCTGGTGGTGGAGGGTAAGGTTGCTGGTGGTGGAGGGTCAGGTGCTGGTGGTGGAGGGTCAGGTTGCTGGTGGTGGAGGGTCAGGTTGCTGGTGGTGGAGGGTCAGGTTGCTGGTGGTGGAGGGTCAAGTTGCTGGTGGTGGAGGGTAAGGTTGCTGGTGGTGGAGGGTCAGGTTGCTGGTGGTGGAGGGTCAGGTTGCTGGTGGTGGAGGGTCAGGTTGCTGGTGGTGGAGGGTCAGGTTGCTGGTGGTGGAGGGTCAGGTTGCTGGTGGTGGAGGGTCAGGTTGCTGGTGGTGGAGGGTGTGGTTGCTCAATGTAATACTGAAAACAGTGAGCATTCACAAGAGTTAATCGGAGAAGAGACGGTGGTATTGAAGGACACAAGAGAAGTAAGAGAGGATAGAGAACGCCATGGATAATCAAGGCAGCCCACCACAGGTCGGTTAACAGCGGTAAAGTTAAAACATCAAGTTGTCGTGTATAAATCAACGGCCACTGTATTGACCTTGATAAGCACACTGATTGTATACGCCAGCTGCCCTCCTCTTCCTCCTCCGCTTCTTATTCCCCTCTTCGCTCTTTTTTTTTATTCCCTCTTCCTCATAGGCACCAGTGGAAATAAGTCATTGTGACGTCGGCTTTTCCTAGATAATTTACAAATATATTATTATATAAAACAATTATCAT
>NC_091365.1:11618531-11633531 GCF_038502225.1 Cherax quadricarinatus | reverse complement strand
ATGACTTTCACTTGTATTTAACGTGTTGCCCAGTGTTTTTATTGGCTTTGACTGGGCTTCCTAAACTATGACCCAGCCCACTGCCACACCTGCAAGACCCAGCCCACTGCCACACCTGCAAGACCCAGCCCACTGCCACACCTGCAAGACCCAGCCCACTGCCACACCTGCAAAACCCAGCCTACTGCCACACCTGCAAAACCCAGCCCACTGCCACACCTGCAAGACCCAGCCCGACCTCACTCGCACGTTCACCCCACCCCCGGTAAAACCCCCTTCTTCACCCCTCCATCAGCATACATCATCCCGCAACAGAGACTGATACCCCCTCCCCCTCCACCCTACACTTTCTCGTCACGTCCCCCTCCCTAACACTCCCCCTCCCCCACCCAACAGGATCATCTCCCTTTGATCTCTTTGGGTTTCATTACACATTCAGTGGAGTTACCACGGGTGGGTTGCCAGCTGTATTGATTGATCCATTTGTTCTAGCGAATTGGCAAAGCCTCCTCGTCCCCCTCCCCCCCCAAGCTGTTCTTGTAGATTTTGTCTGGGGGGGAAAAGGAACGTTGTAAGACTTGATGTGCCTCTTGTTTGGTAAATATAGCGGTAGGTTATGAAAATGAGGTTCCGTTTTGTGTGTTAAGTAATGAACGTAGTGTTTTTTGTAAATACGACTGAAAAAAATTGCCTTCCCACACTCTGTACACTTTTTGACACACTTTTTCATTCGCAGTTACAAAAAAAATCTACTTAGAGGTGCTTGATAAGAGAACTTACTGTATTGAACACTGCAGGCGGCCCACCACGAGCACATAACTCTACTCCTGTGGCGATATCTAGGTAATTACATACACAAAGAGGAAACATCAAGTGAGAGTGGGAATCCCCAAGGATCAGTGCTATGGCAAATAATCTGCCAGACAACCCAAGTGCTCTTTATCACTGTTGACGTGAAACTAATCAAAAGTATAATACCAGAGGACGGAGACAGGATGCAAGAATGTGTTAAAAATAGTATAGAATACCGACAAGTTGATAAGTAAGATACATGTGCATCAGTTGAGCTTCTTGTTGAAATGTCAGATACAGAGAATGGATTGTAGGCAGCAGGAGAAGTGCACTGACTATATCATACCTCGCCACCTCTGCTGCCTACAGTCTATTCTTTGTATTCGACTGAAGGATACACGAACACTTTGAAAAATTTGTAAGGATTGTGACAGTTGTGGCTAGTTTATCAGCATAAGTGCAAGACTGCGCTTGATGGAGACCGTGGAGTAACTCTTAAAAAAAATATAAACTGGGAGGAAAGGAGTTACAGAAGGCAAGTATAGGGAAGGACATGGAAGCAAACATTACACCGAACATATCGCCAGAGGCGCATATAAAATATCAGAATTGCATGCAAGGTCAACAAATGCTTCAGTTATCTCAATCAACATGCAATTACGCGTGTGCTTATGTATATACATATATACATACATAAATTGTTTCTTTTACAGCTCAGTTTCTCAACTGCAAACGCGGTTCTCCTCATTTTTTTATATTTTCCTCTTAATCCTCTTCCTCCTTTTCATCTTCCTCCTCCTCAATATTCCTCCTACTGATCATTTATCATCTATCCCATATACTTGTCGGTAATTTCTCCACGTTTTGATTTTCTCTAAAATGTCTTTTATCGTGTTCGTCTCGTTCCACTAATTACTTTCCCCGTCTCTACTTCCACCTGTTTCTCATCATCCGTCTTTTTCCCCTGTTTCTTCTTTCCCGTCTCTCTTACTATCTTTCTCTGTTCATCCGTCTCTTTTATTTATATCTTCGTTTCTCTTCCCATCTCCCCTTCCAAATATTTCCCTTCACCCGTCTAATGGTCCTTCTGTTTCTGTACGTCTCTTACCTGCCCCTCTTGGCCACTTCTTGGACACCTCTGGGACACTTTTTAATCACTTGTTGGTCACCTCTTGGACACTTCTTGGTCACTTCTTGGACACCTGGAGGCTTCTTGGACACCTGGAGACTGCTTGGCCATTTCTAGGAGGCTTCTTGGAGACTTTGGAGACTACTTCTTGGGGACTTCGTCTTTGAGACTTCTGCTTTGAGACTTCTTGGAGACTTGGCTACTTATTGGACACGAACTCTTCTTGGATATCTATATCTTCGGCTTCACCATTCTCTCTCTCTCTCTCTCTCTCTCCCGTCACCGGAGATAGGTCACCACCTCCGGGTGACCGCAAGGGGGAGACTTAAGACTTTTATCTACTTGTTCGACTTCCAAGTTAGAAAATTACGGTACTCTCTCTTGTCCGGATCTCTGCTGTAATTTTTCTTATCCGGATCTGTCTTACGATGGTGACTCTTCCCCTCATCCCCCCCCCCGATTTATCCGCATACCTGTCTCAAGTTTACGAACCTTAGTATTTCCCGGATACTTGCTTGCCAGAGAGATCGTCAGGCATATCCGGATACCTACTCCAGGATGGTGGATGTCTCTCTTGTCCAGACAATTATCCCAGGGATACAGGTGTCTCGCTTATCCAGACACTTATCCGGGATATCTACTGTCTCGCTTATATGGACATTTATCCCAGGATGACAGATGTCTCGCTGATCAACCAGGCTGTTACTGCTGACCGCACGTGTAGTCCAGCGTACGAACCACAGCTCGGCTGATCCAGCACCGACTTTAAGTATCTGTCCAACTCCTCCTTGAAGGCAGCCAGGGGGTCTATTGGTAATTCCCCTTATGCATGGTGAGAGGCTGTTGAACAGTCTTTGGCCACTAACACTTATCACAGGATGACAGATGTCTCGCTTATCCGGACACTTATCCCAGGATGACAGATGTCTCGCTTATCACAGATGACAGATGTCTCGCTTATCCGAACACTTATCACAGGATGACAGATGTCTCGCTTATCCGGACACTTATCCCAGGATGACAGATGTCTTGCTTATCCGGATACTTATCCCAGGATGACAGATGTCTCGCTTATCCGGACACTTATCCCAGGATGGCCACCGCTACACCGGCCTGTTTCTTCCTATGTTTGTAGTTTTGCGTTGGTTTGTTTTGTTTGTTTTATCTGTCATTTGCATCCCCCAGGCGTTGTGTGACCCCTGCTGGTTTAGCGCTTCCTGTTAATGTAATAATTTCCGTTTTTCCTCTCCTCTTCTTCCTCTCCTCTTCTTCCTCTCCTCTTCTTCCTCTTACTCTGCTTCCTCTTTTCCGTTTTTCTTCTCCTCTTCCAATTCTTCCTCTTTTTCTCTCTTTTTCCTTCTCGTCTTCTTCTCTTTCTCATCTTCATCCCTTTTTCTCTTCTTCCTCTTCTCCCTCTTCCGTTTTTCTCTCTCTCTTTATTTTCCTCTTCGTCTTCTCTCTTCTATCTTGTCTTCCTTTCTACGCGGCCAGCAGTAACAGCCTAGTTGATCAGGCCCTGATCCATCGGGAGGCCTGGTCGTGGACCGGGCCGCGGGGGCGTTGATCCCCGGAATAACCTCCAGGTAACATCATCGCTGTTAATGTCAGTAGCGCCACCTTCTGTAAGTTAAGAGTTATGCTCTTAGAGAGCGCTGCCAAGAGTGCTAGCGAGTCTGTCTTCCCTGGGGGATACCTGTAGCTGCTTCCGGGGGTCACCGCCCCCGCGGCCAGGTCTCAGACAAGGCCTACTGGTGGCTGGTCTGATCAATGAGGCTGGTGGTGCCCGCCGCCCGCAGTTCCATGTATGCACCACCGCCCGGCTGATCAGGAGAGTGTGGGAGAGTAAGGGGAGTGTAGTTGAGTATGAGAGAGAGTGGGGGAAGTGCAGGTGAGTGTGGGAGAGTGTAGGTGAGTGTGGGGGAGAGTGGGGAAGTGCAGGTGAGTGTGGGAGAGTGTAGGTGAGCTGTGGTGGGAGTGTGTAGGTGAGCTGTGGTGGGAGTGTGTAGGTGAGCTGTGGTGGGAGTGTGTAGGTGAATGTGGGAGACAGTGGGAAAGTGCAGGTGAGTGTGGGAGAATGTAGGTGAGAGTGGGAGAGTGTAGGTGAGTGTGAGGGAGTGTGGGAGTGTGTAGTGTGTGTGATTGTTTAACAGATAACGAGTCACTGCTGACCCCATGATGGATCTCACTCATCTGAGACCACTCACCTAGCCTCTCACATACGCCTCTCACTCACCTAGCCTCTCACATACGCCTCTCACTCACCTAGCCTCTCACATACGCCTCTCGCTCACCTAGGACTCTCACCTAGGCCTAAATAGATTGTCTACTGCCTAGGGTAGGGTCACGTCACCCAGCTGCCTCCAACGCTCAGGACTGTTGAAAAGAGGGCTGATGGGAGAGGGCTGATGAAAGGAAGGAGAGGGCTGTTGAAAGGAGAGGACTACTGAGTGGGAGAAAGGGCTGGAGAGAGGAAGAAAGGATTGGTGAGAGGGCTGTTGAAAGGAGAGGACTACTGAGTGGGAGAAAGGGCTGGAGAGAGGAAGAAAGGACTGGTGAGAGGGCTGGAAAGAGGAAGAAAGGATTAGCGAGAGGGCTGGAGAGAGGGAGGAAAGGAGTGGTAAGAGGGCAGGTGAGTGGGCAATAGTGGGGAGAACAGTGATGACACACGGTGGTGATGGTGATAACATGTGATTGGTTATAATGATTACATATGATGATGATGATGATGGTGGTGGTGGCGCTAGTGTTGTCTCCAGTAATACTCACTAGACCGGTTCTGTGTGTGTGTGTGTGTGTGTGTGTGTGTGTGTGTGTGTGTGTGTGTGTGTGTGTGTGTGTGTGTGTGTGTGTGTGTGTGTGTGTGTGTGTAAAGATCATGGAAGTGCAGTGTGTGTTTCTAAATGAACATGTGTGTTCCATGTTTGTGCGTGAACATGTGAGTGTTCCATGTCTGTGCGTGAACATGTGAGTGTTCCGTGCTTGTAGAAAATGTATAATGAGGTAAACAGTTCCCTTTCAGTTTTGAACACGGGAAAAATAATTTAAAGGGTATGGTATTAATTTTAATAATACAACATTAAGTGTAGCAGCAGTATGCTGCTTCCCTCCCCTCTGAGTTTTACATTGTGGGAACACAAGCTAATAGTTTCCCTGTCATACTCTCACACACAGTATGAGTTTCATACATAATGAAATATGTCTGTCCTAGTTGGGACACTTACGTTCGGTAGCTACGGTACTGTTGAACGTTTTCGTTCCAGTAACGTTGTGGTAACTGTTAGGGATTTCCATCTCTCGTTCCCATTAAATCATTCCAGCTCTGCTGGAACGAAATCTCTGAACCTGACGTTGCTGCTGAACCTATAATCGAAGGCCTGATATTATACCTCTACGCCCACCCACACCTACTTACATACCTATTTAGCCCATTTTTAAAGCTTCTATGACGGTACTCGGGAGTTTTTCTTTTATCGCTCCACTGAAGGTTAGGTTAGGTAAGGTTTGTCAGGAAACAGGACAAGTGTTTCCTGACGCGGGTTTAAGTCATTTGATGACCCGCAGCTGGAGCTTTTAGTCATCTGACCGAGGCCTTCCAACTTCGCTGAAGATTCTTTATCTCACATTGAGAGTTTCCATTGCCTCACGCAATACGCTTCTCCCGTATGATGGAATACGCGACTCATTTCCTCACCGCGAGTGATAGGCGTGAAGATTTGATCTTTGTCTGGTGATGCTCGGTCACCAAGTTGCTAAACTTGTGGCTAAAACTTGTTAAATATGCTTGTTCGAAGCTTTAAGTAAACTAATCTAAATTTACTTATTTTTAAATAAAAATCATTCGTAAATTACGTATTGCATCAATAACTAGACATCAGAAAACTCATTAGAAAATTAAGCTAATAAAGACAGGTGAAAAAATGATATGGAAACATGTATTGGGTTGGCTGGTGGATGGGTGGAGGGGTAGTGGGTGGGTGGAGGGGTAGTGGGTGGGTAGAGGGGTAGTGGGTGGGTAGAGGGGTAGTGGGTGGGTGGTGTGTATGTTGGGTGGATCGTTGGAAGCTGGAGAGGAGGGAGGGGATGAAGAAGATTAAGGGAGTGGAAGGGAGAGGTAGGGAAGGAAGAGACCTGGAGTGGTCGTGGTAGAGTGGTGTGTGTTTACCTAGCTGACTTTGTGAGTGTTAACTCCAGCTCCTGGCCCCGACTCTTAACTCTCGATCGCCTGACGTGATTCACTTTGTGCATGTTTGCTTCATAAACCTTGTGTAACTTCAGCTGCATGTACACTTACCTTCATGATTCAGCATCTGCACTAACCTAACCTGAAAATGTAAAGTGCTACCTAACATCTGTTTATCTCTAGACACATGTGCAACACCTGGGTATCAAATATAGATACCAGGTGTTGCACATGTGTCGAATTTCTCACCTTGTAGGTATTATATGCAGTTACTGGAATATCTATTTGGCTTATTTTGGATTATCCTCAGTAAGTTACTATGTATGATGATTGTACTTATGTGTACCTGTACCTTAATAAATATACTTCACCTTCCATCTGTGATCCCTCGTCCATTCCATGACTCTTCCGCAGAGAGTAATTCGTTCTTGTCCACCTCGTCTGTGTCCTAAAGAATTTTGTACATCTTATTCAAGTTATGATGAGCGTTTTTTCGAGGCTGTGAAGACGAATTAGTATTGAATACTCTTGTGTCTGGTATCTCCTCGGCTCAAGCACTACCCTGGTGCCAAACCTCTATGCTTTTAACTAACTCCAATTTAAATAAGACCGACAGTTCTTGATGACATTAGATTTAATAATTTGAACAAAATCTTCTCTTGCTTCCTCTAAACTTCAATAGATGTGTGTTGTACACTGGTGCTGCCTGCTCTAGGCCTTGCAGAAGCAGCAACTGCAGAGTTTGAAGGTTACTTTACGGGGTTTCCGAAAGTAATTCTTTGGTTTGCGCGTCTGGCCTTATTATGTGAGGTAGATTAGATGTGACGTCCACCCTTGCTAATAATGTCCAGCGTCTGGTGTGATGTGCAGCCTCGGGTATGTTGTCTTTCCTTTGAATTCTTTTTCTTAGCCGATTTCACTAGTTGTTTCCGGTCCATATAACGTTAGCTTCCCCGATCCTTCTGTTTCTTGCCTCCCTCTACTCTCCCACCTCTTCATCTGTCTCTCTTTCCATCCTTCTCTTTCTATATCTTCTCCCCCTCCTCCTCCCTATCTCTTTCCTGCAAAACAGATCACCTCCCCTCAGCCAAATGCCCTATTTCCCTTAGTCCGCCCATCTCTTGAAAAACTTGCTTTCCGCCTCCCCTCTCTCTCCCCCCTTTTCTCTCCCTTGCCCTCTCTTCCCATCGAAGGTAATCGACTTACACAGTAATACAATAACGCCATTGGCTCTCCCACAAGCGGGTCACCCCCCAATAAGTTTGGGGAATTTTAAGCTCATGTTTGCCTAAGTCTTTTGGGCTAAGATTATCTGCTCTCCGAGCCACGAGGGTGTGTGTGTGTGTGTGTGTGTGTGTGTGTGTGTGTGTGTGTGTGTGTGTGTGTGTGTGTGTGTGTGTGTGTGTGTGTGTGTGTGTGTGTGTGTGTGTGTGTACTCGCCTAATTGTGGTTGCAGAGGTCGAGACTCCTGGGCCCTCCCCCCCCTCTTCACTGATCGCTACTAGGTCCTTTCTCTGCTTCCTGAGCTTTGTCATACCTCGTCTTAAAGCTATGTATGGTTCCTGCCTCCACTACATCACTTGGTAGGCTATTCCACTTCCTGACGTGTGTGTACGTGTATGTACCTCTAGCTCCTAGATTTGGTTCAACATGTGTGTCTGTGCTACCTTCCACGCCATCGCTGTATCGTAAACAAAAGATACTTGAAACGACATTTCAAGACTCTCTCTTTTTTTTTTTACACAGGGTTTGGCAAGGGTAAGGATCCCTAGCTTTATTGACAAGCTATTTACAGGTTAAGGATTCCTAACTTTATTGGCAAGCTAAGAGCTGTTACCTAACCTAACCTAACTCTCTCTCTCTCTTTCTCTTTCTCTCTCTCTTTCTCTTTCTCTCTCTTTCTCTCTTTCTTTCTCTCTCTCTCTCTTTCTCTCTTTCTCTCTTTCTCTCTTTCTTTCTCTCTCTCTTTCTCTCTTTCTCTCTCTCTTTCTCTCTCTCTTTCTCTCTCTCTTTCTCTCTCTCTCTCTCTCTCTCTCTCTCTCTCTCTCTCTCTCTCTCTGTAATTTATATTACCTCCATAAAAACGAACACCTTGTTGTCGGTGAAGGGATCTTAATCCTAGGAATTGGAGGTACCCATCTTGGTGTCCCGTATCCCATAAGCCCAGCCTCTTTTACCTCAATTCAAGAAAAAGGAATAGTGCAGTGTGTGGCATAAATTTATGAAGCCGTTGAAAGTGATAAATATACAAGGGTACGTGATTATTTATTACGCTGATAATGAAGGTATTGGGAATATACAATACAGTGGACCCCCGGTTAACGATATTTTTTCACTCCATAAGTATGTTCAGGTGCCAGTACTGACCGAATTTATTCCCATAAGGAATATTGTGAAGTAGATTAGTCCATTTCAGACCCCCAAACATACACGTACAAACGCACTTACATAAATACACTTACATAATTGGTCGCATTCGGAGGTAATTGTTATGCGAGGGTCCACTGTACTGGCATTTATACCACCAAGACAACATTATAGGGAAGGGATGAGTGATGCTGTATAATGTGTTGGAGGAAAATAGTGAAAACTTACGCACTTTCGTATTTCGTAAATGCAGTAATACTGCTATGCTTGATTGTTAATTTTCACTCTGTGTATTGACCATACTTTATATGGATATGGATACATAACATAAAGAAGGAGCACTGCTGAAGACCTACTGGCCGAAGCCATTCAGATCCAACTCACACCTACCCACAACTTACACTGTCAAAGTATTACATTTATTCATTTACACTTTATTAAAGTATTATAGTCAAGTGGAACATTTTGGAGGTTCCCTTAGTATTTTTAAGAGGAGCACAACCTCACCTCTTAACCCTCACTCCACCCTGGATGAGTCTGTTCTCTCTAGCTTCTCCACTGTCTATACTTTTCTTAAAGTGGGTGGGTTTGAGTGGAGGAACATCACAAAGCCTGGCCCAAGGTCGGGCTCCAGTAGAAAAACTCTTGAAACTTAAAGGCATGTCAAGGGTAATAGTGAAGTGGGGGTGGTTAATTGGTTCGGGTGGGGAGGGGGTGTTAGGTTTACCCTGGTGAAGGTTGTGGGCCAGGATGGTTTGGCAAGGCTGTTGTGTAGTGGGGTGGGGTTGAGATTGGGCGGGGTTAGTGTGATCAGGTGTTTGTGGGGTGGTGAGGGCGGGGTAAGGGAGTGGAGTGATAGTGTGGGGGTGTTTGGGGAGGGTCAGGTGAGAGCAGAGACATTATCCTGTCATATGTTATGGATTTTCGTTAGCAGTCAGAACCTTAACTGTTCTAGAATCGATCGTAAGTTGTGTAGTGGTCATTCATCTCTCTCTCTCTCTCTCTCTCTCTCTCTCTCTCTCTCTCTCGTGTATGTGCGCGCGCATTATAAGGATTTGTGCTTGTAATACATTGGTAAAAATCTTCTCTGAAATACGTCAGTGAGTCATCACTGAAATACGCCAGTGAGAGTCATCACTGAAATACGCCAGTGAGTCATCACTGAAATACGTCAGTGAGAGTCATCACTGAAATACGTCAGTGAGAGTCATCACTGAAATACGTCAGTGAGAGTCATCACTGAAATACGTCAGTGAGAGTCATCACTGAAATACGTCAGTGAGAGTCATCACTGAAATACGCCAGTGAGAGTCATCACTGAAATACGCCAGTGAGTCATCACTGATATACGTCAGTGAGAGTCATCACTGAAATACGTCAGTGAGAGTCATCACTGAAATACGTCAGTGAGAGTCATCACTGAAATACGCCAGTGAGAGTCATCACTGAAATACGCCAGTGAGAGTCATCACTGAAATACGCCAGTGAGAGTCATCACTGAAATACGCCAGTGAGAGTCATCACTGAAATACGCCAGTGAGAGTCATCACTGAAATACGTCAGTGAGAGTCATCACTGAAATACGTCAGTGAGAGTCATCACTGAAATACGTCAGTGAGAGTCATCACTGAAATACGTCAGTGAGAGTCATCACTGAAATACGTCAGTGAGAGTCATCACTGAAATACGTCAGTGAGAGTCATCACTGAAATACGTCAGTGAGAGTCATCACTGAAATACGTCAGTGAGAGTCATCACTCTCCCTAAGATCAAAAGTTCAGGCGACAGACACAGGCAACAACAGAGTAATAACTGAATCAATATCATAATTTATTCTATTTTATTTTACAGTGGAAGATGAGTCAAAGTGAGACAGAGAGGTGTTGGGGGGATCGAAGCTTGGTGTTGTATTAACGTCGAGTGATGGGTGAGTGGGTGAGAAGGAGCAGTGGGTGAGAGGGGGCAGTGGGTGAGAGGGAGCAGTGGGTGAGAAGGGGCAGCGGGTGAGAGGGAGCAGTGGGTGAGAGGGAGCAGTGGGTGAGAGGGGGCAGTGGGTGAGAGGGAGCAGTGGGTGAGAGGGAGCAGTGGGTGAGAGGGAGCAGTGGGTGAGAGGGAGCAGTGGGTGAGAAGGGGCAGCGGGTGAGAGGGAGCAGTGGGTGAGAAGGGGCAGCGGGTGAGAGGGAGCAGTGGGTGAGAGGGGGCAGTGGGTGAGAGGGGGCAGTGGGTGAGAGGGAGCAGTGGGTGAGAGGGAGCAGTGGGTGAGAGGGAGCAGTGGGTGAGAGGGAGCAGTGGGTGAGAGGGAGCAGTGGGTGAGAGGGGGCAGTGGGTGAGAGGGGGCAGTGGGTGAGAGGGAGCAGTGGGTGAGAGGGAGCAGTGGGTGAGAGGGAGCAGTGGGTGAGAGGGGGCAGTGGGTGAGTGGGAGCAGTGGGTGAGAGGGAGCAGTGGGTGAGAGGGAGCAGTGGGTGAGAGGGGGCAGTGGGTGAGAGGGAGCAGTGGGTGAGAGGGAGCAGTGGGTGAGAGGGGGCAGTGGGTGAGAGGGGGCAGTGGGTGAGAGGGAGCAGTGGGTGAGAGGGGGCAGTGGGTGAGAGGGAGCAGTGGGTGAGAGGGGGCAGTGGGTGAGAGGGGGCCGTGGGTGAGAGGGGGCAGTGGGTGAGAGGGAGCAGTGGGTGAGAGGGGGCAGTGGGTGAGAGGGATGTATTCAAAGTTCGTTAAATTAAAGAAGAAAGAATTTGAAAGCTTGCTTTCTTTTTCAGATTAAAGCCTATTCCTATATTCTGATCGCATTCCCGTTTGCTGCTGTTATTACTGTTACTACACACACACACACACACACACACACACACACACACACACACACACACATACATACACACATTGCAAACCTCGCTCAAGGAGAAAGGTCTTGGGGTGAGTATAACACCGAGCATGTCTCCGGAAGCACACATCAACCAGATAACTGCTGCAGCATATGAGCGCCTGGCAAACCTGAGAACAGCGTTCCGATACCTTAGTAAGGAATCGTTCAAGACACTGTACTGTCAGCATAGTTGCTGAATCCCCTTACATGTGTTATATAGATTAACTGAGCATTATAGTACCATCCATGTGCTTTATATAGAAGATCCCTAGGCCTGTGACTGTATGACGTCACGGGATGCAGCATGAGTGAGTGGGTCGCTCTGCCTCGTACTCACTCCACGGATAGACATACAAGCAGGCAGAACAAGGCAGGCCTGGGCTCCCACCTCTTACCACAGTCTGACAATACATATCGTTACCATCTAACATGTGAGTTTACCTTATCCATCATATCTCCGACAGTACAGTACACCGTGTACGTCAGGCCCATACTGGAGTATGCAGCACCTGTTTGGAACCCGCACTTGATCAAGCACGTCAAGAAATTAGAGAAAGTGCAAAGGTTTGCGACAAGGTTAGTTCCAGAGCTAAGGGGAATGTCCTATGAAGAAAAGTTAAGGGAAATCGGCCTGACGACACTGGAGGACAGGAGGGTCAGGGGAGACATGATAACGACATATAAAATACCGCGCAAAATAGACAAGGTGGACAAAGACAGGATGTTCCAGGGAGGGGACACATAAACAAGAGGTCACAATTGGAAGTTGAAGAGTCAGATGAGTCAAAGGGATGTTAGGAAGTATTTCTTCAGTCATAAAGTTCTCAGGCAGTGGAATAGCCTAGAAAGTGAGGTAGTGGAGGCGGGAACCATACATAGTTTTAAGACGAGGTTTGATAAAGCTCATGGAGCAGGGAGAGAGAGGACCCAGTAGCAACCAGTGAAGAGGCGGGGCCAGGAGCTAAGAATAAGTAAGTAAGTAAGTAAGTTTGTTCAGGTATACACAAATACAGTTACATAGAATTATCATACATAACAGCATATGTATAGAGAACCTGGGATAACCCAAAAAAATCAGGCTGACTTATTTTGCAACCACAAATAGGTGAGTACAAGTAGGTGAACACACACACACACACACACACACACACACACACACACACACACACACACACACACACACACACACACACACACACACACACACACACACACACACACACACACACACGGCATGACACGAGTTAAAACAAAGGAATGTTAGATGAGAGAAAGAGAGATAGACGAAGATGAAGATAAAACAGAACAATGATGGAAGGGGTTTATAGTGACGGAGATAATCCTGGAAAATGGTGATGGAAATGGTAATGACGCAGTTCCTCTCACTCCTTCCCAAGCTCATACGATTTCCATTATTATTATTATTTGAATATTTTTAATTATTATTATTATTATTATAAGCAGAATACATAGTTGTGTTACTGTTATATTCTGTACAATAGTAACACTATGGGAACACCCGCTGTTTATTGTTACTTTTGTGTTAACAAAAGTTACGTTTCCCGTTATTATATTCTGGTACACGTGGTGATGAAATCTATCAGCCTGAGGTGGGAGAATTCAGCAAAGTGACGAGGATATCGTCAAGTATTGTAGTAAGGGTACAGTAGCTACGACACCTTCAAGGTCTTAGTCCAGTATCCTGCCTGAGGGAGTGAGTAGGGTGAGATGGGGTGTCACCTTCATAAAACTCTACACTCAACCTACCTACCTACCTACCTTTCTCCTCCTCCTACTCTTCCTCCTCCTCCTACTCTTCCTCCTCCTCCTACTCTTCCTCCTCCTCCTTCTCCTCCTCCTCCTTCTCCTCCTTCTCCTCCTCCTCCTTCTCCTCCTCCTTCTCCTCCTCCTTCTCCTCCTCCTCCTCCTCCTTCTCCTCCTCCTTCTCCTCCTCCTTCTCCTCCTTCTCCTCCTCCTCCTCCTTCTCCTTCTCCTCCTCCTTCTCCTTCTTCTCCTCCTCCTCCTCCTTCTCCTCCTCCTCCTCCTCTTCCTCCTTTCCTCCTCCTCCTTTCCTCCTCCTCCTCTTCCTCCTTTCCTCCTCTTCCTCCTTTCCTCCTCTTCCTCCTTTCCTCCTCCTCCTTTCCTCCTCCTCCTTTCCTCCTCCTCTTCCTCCTCCTTTCCTCCTCCTTTCCTCCTCCTTTCCTCTCTTCTAGTTCCATCAACTATTCCCACTTCTCAACTTTTACCTGTTTGATCAACTCTGTCTCTCTCTCTCTCTCTCTCTCTCTCTCTCTCTCTCTCTCTCTCTCTCTCTCTCTCTCTCCGGTCCTTATTAAACCTATTCATTGCCTTTTCCCCATTTTCTTGCATCAGCGCCATTATCTCTATGGCTTCCAGGCAGATAGTGCAGGTGGTGCTAGTTGCTTCTGGTAGTGATGGCTATGTGATCCGGTGGGCCGCAAACAGTAACAGCCTGGTTGAACATGCACTCAGCAAGGAAGCTTGGCATAGGCTGGGTTAGTAGAAAAAGCCCTCGAAATCGGCCACAGATATAACACTAAGGCAGTAATCGAGGCTTAGGAAGTGGCTTGCAAATGACAACAAGCCAGGTAAGCCAGACAAGGCTTTGTATGATGTGGTAGTGGAGGGGTAATAGAAAGTGTGGTGGTGGTTGATATAGTAGTGATGGTTGAAATGATGGAGGGGGTTGTAGCAAGTGGTAGTGGTTAGGGGAATAGCAAGTGTGTTGGTGATTGATAGTGGTTATGGTACTGGTGAGAGGCGTGGTGGTAGTAGTGGTTGATATCGTGGTGGAGGTTCGTATCATGGTGGGGTAGTTGATATTATGGTAATGGTAGATATCGTATTGGTGGTGGTTGGTATTGTGGTACTGGTGGTTGATATCGTGCCGGTGGAGGTTGATATAGTGATGGTGGTTGATATCGTGGTGGCGGTGGTGGTTGATATCGTGCCGGTGGAGGTTGATATAGTGGTGGTGGTGGTGGTTGATATCGTGGTGGCGGTGGTGGTTGATATCGTGCTGGTGGGGGTTGATATAATGGTGGTGGTGGTTGATATCGTAGTGTTATTAGTGGTAAGAATATTTCTTATATTTTCTCCAATCTAATGTAGAAGTAGTCTTCCATGAGCGATATATTTTCTTTTGTTTAATTATCAACATCCAAGTGTGGAGAATGTTTAGTGTTCATTGTGGAGGCGAACAATAACAGAGATTAACTGTACGGGAGACAGTGACGGGAGGTATTATCAGGGAAGAAACGGTGAGGACAACAGTGATTGTGGCGATGGTGGTAGTGATGGTGGGGGGATACTGGTAATGATAATGGTGATGACAGTGATGCTGAGAGAATCTAATGGTGATTATGGTGATAGCCGTGGTTATAATATTTACGGCAGCAGGTCGCGATGATAGAGGGCAATGAGAGTGACTCTTGTGACATAGGTTCTGTAATGACAGTGATAGGCGTGATAATGATAGATGAGCGCTGGCGAATGTTGGCAGAATTGGTGGTGGCAGACGTGTGGTTACTGCCAGGGCGACTGCAGGAGCCTGGGACGGGCTCATTCATGGTTGGTGTGCGCGCCAGCGGTCCTGCAAGGTGACTGTAAGGGTACATTAGCTGGACCTCTGGGCCATCTCGCAGCCATTCTCGT